>NC_072403.2:82892575-83195606 GCF_028858775.2 Pan troglodytes | reverse complement strand
CTGATCAAAGTACTTACTTAGCATTCATGATTGCTAACATTTCTGATAATTATAATTTATGAGCAAATTATCTATTGTTACCATGACAGTTCTGGTATTTTCACAGATCAAAATTTATATACAAGAAAAAAAATCCTAACATGAAAGAATTAGATTTTTTTTAACACCAGGTCTCAAATTACCCACCTACTTTGACAGTTCTAGTGTCTTGATTGAATATTTTATGATGATACTACTTAAGACAAAAATGTAAAAGCTAATTTATAGTGACACCTCTTTATGTAAAAGGTTCCCAAGCTGATTTATTACCAGGTTGAAACATGTCAGTGAATACAAACATTTCTAAGGTAAAGAGACTTTTCAATTTTCTTTCACACTCTGTCATACAGCTTCAGCTAAATAATTTATATGAAAAACAGGGTCTTTTAATTTTACAATATGCCACTTTATTTTCCTATGATATCTCTTTCAGTTTTATTCTTCAATTCAATTTGATACCTGCTATGTTCCGTACTGAGTAATAAATTTGGAAGCTATTCCCAATTATAATTCATTTTGATACCTGCACATTTGAGGGAACATAATGCCAAAGATTCAAACTTAGTTCTTCTCAGACTAGATTCTTTACTTATCATCCTCTATTCAGCAACAAAGTAGGTAATCAGTTACCAAATTGATGCTGTTTTTCCAGTTTTCTAACTGCCTCTGCCATCCTGATTTCGTCTCCTGTTAAATTTATTACGTTATGTCATTCTGAAAGGAATTTAGAGAAAGTACACATATATATAAAATTATTTAATCATATTTTTGGTTGAGGAAGAAGGGGTTAAGGGACTATGTCTAATGATTTACTTACAGTTCTATAGAACTATTCACTAATACAATTAATAAAATAATGCACCTTAATTATAATATAATTTAAATATTCAGGAGCTCTGGGTAGTGATAGATGAATATAATTGCTGAGGTTTAAAAGGATTTTTATAAGTGAATTCATTTCAAGGATTATTAAAGGGCAAACAGATGACATGAGATTTTATATTGGTGGTAGTTTGTGTTACAGGAGCATTAGCGGTATTGTAAAGTAAGAAAGAGAAGATGGAGCCAGGAAGGTGCTATAAGCAGGACAAAGAAGAAACAGCAAAGGAAGCACAAGCTGAAGAAGAAACTGCTTATGGTTTAGCGCAATATCTTCTGGGACAGTGCATGATACAGGAGGTGGCAGTGACAGTAGTTCAGTGGGAAAGAAAGATGTGTTTGGTGACAGCATTTTGGTGGGAGGAAACAGGAGAAAATAGGGAAAAGATTAAGGGCAGAGAGAGACCAGATGGTGATCATAATGAGCCAAAACCCAAAAATGTCATGGACTCAAACCTTAGCGGTAGAGACCCAATGAAATGGAAAATTAACAAAAATAGAAAAAATATAATTTATTTTCATAATTTAATGTATTTGTATCATATCTTATCAAAAAATATTTGAGGTGAATTATTGAAAGAGAAGATGTTTATTATAAGATTAATAAAACAGAACCAAAAGAGGAAGGGGCAGCATATGGCAACCATAAACATCAGCAGAGCGGCTGTGTGTGAGCAGATACCCTAGAGCTTCCTCCTAGCCCTGATGAAGAGGGAAACTTTATAAATCATAAAACATTCATTAAATATCATTACCTGAAATTAGGGTACCCACAAAATATTTGTCAGAATAAATTTTCCTGGTGAGAAACAGCTCCTGGGTGACAATAGGAGTAAGATTTAACCAATAATAACCTCAATATTTGTTTCACAGCAAATAGAGAAATTAAACTTGCATAGCTAATTTTGAAAGCAACCTAAGATAAAAACTAACGGCTAACAATTGAAAAAACGTATCTACAAAAGCAATGACAAAAAAGTCATTCTCTAAATGTGTAGTCTGACTTGATCCAAAGACATTGATTCATATTGATACAGGAGGCGGGTAGGGAAGTGCTAAGCAGAGAAAGGCGGGGTCCCTGGTGAGGGCTCCCTCGGGCCTGTGCCCATGGACCTAAGTGAGGACAAGCATTTCTGTTTCCGTGCCCATAAAGTTGCCTTTTGGCCTGCCACACCCCCAATCCTGTGCCCATAAAAACCCGAGAGACCATAGCGGGCACAGACACAAATGGCTGGTCGTCAAGAGGAGCAGAAAAGCAAACACCAGCAGACACCAGCAGACATCGGCAGGCCATCGGTGGCGGGACAAGGCGGAATTCAGCTGGGGTGGTTAGAGGAGAGTCCCGCTGCTGGGTGGCCCGGCTGCTGGGTGGCCCGACTCCAGGGGGAGACCAACTTCCCAACCCATCCTCCTTCTGGCTCCCCATCCACCTCGCTGAGAGCAACCTCCACCACTCAATAAAACTTTGCACCCATCCTCCAAGCCCACATGTGATCCGATTTTTCTGGTACACTAGAGCAAGAACCGGAGATACAGAAGGCCCTGTGTCCTTTCGATAAGGCAGAGGGTCTAGTGGCGCTGATCAACACAAGCCAACTGTAGACGGCAAAACGGAAAGAGCGCACTGTAACACACGCCCACTGGGGCTTCGCGAGATGGAAACACTCACCCTAGATGCTGCCATGGGGTCGAAGCCCAGAAACGCTCCCCGTGACCTGCCCGTCTGCATGCTTCCCCTAGTGGTTTGAGCAGCGGAGCACCAAAGAAGCGAGCCACACCCCTGTCACACACCCTGCGAGGGGGGATAAAGGAACACTCCTCCCATTTCAATATTTAATAAGCACTTATGCTGGGTACTGGGACATGTTTGTGAACAAAATATCCATGATCCCTGCCCTCATGGAGCTTACATTCTGGTAAAGGAGTCAGAACATAAAGTAAAAAAGATAGAAATAAAATTACCGCAAATTATGATAAGAGCTATGAAGAATATTAACACTGCTATCAAGAGTTAAAGGGGCTGGAGGGTGGTTTCCTTGTGTAGATTCGGTATCAGGAAAGGCCTCTTTGAGATGACATTAGGAGTATCTGGAGTATTGAATAGACCCATGACACAAGATAATCTTTCCCAACTAACCTCTCTGCCAGGCTTTCAACATGCACCATTTAAACAGTGTCTGTAAAACTATGCACTCTAGGCAAATTACCTGGAGTGCAGGTATTCTGTACGAGAATTAAGAAAATGTCATGAATTTTAGAAACCAAGGAGCTGGTTTTAAAATTAACAAGTCTAAGCAACATTTTGCTCAAATGCAAGCTAGAGATGGTACTGAATAAATAGTGGGGTTTAGAGAAGACAGCCATAAAATATGAAAGAAATACAGACATGGGTTTCAGGTGTTGTTTTAAATTCGAATTGTGTTAACAACAAGTATAGTGAGTCCAAGTCTTCCTTCCATACTCAGAGGGTCCTCTGGATCTCCGAAGTGACTGTGAGCCACCATGTCCTGGGCAGCTCCATTCTCACAAGCCCCTAGACTACACTAAAAGGGTCCTGCCTACCATGCAAGATTGAGGGATATCTCAATCCTTCTCATATGAGCAGCTAAACGAGTCTCTTTAATTTAATAATCCAATATTGTACTATGTTTAAAAATTAGTTTCTTTTGGGTGGAAAATTCTGTTTGCATAAAAAATTAAGTGAAAACAAATATACAATGAGAAATAATTCTCCTTCTGACTTCAGTCTCAAAATCTCTAACCTCCGTCTCCAAAAGCTGCCAGTGGTAAACAGTTCCTTGTGTATAATTCAAGATATGCTTAATGTACACACAAGCAATGATACTTGTATTACACCCATGCACCCTGCCACTGCCCCCCCCAACACAATGTAAACCCTAAGAGCGGGAATAGTACATATATATCCCATGTCACCTTTCCTCTCATTTAGCAAAATATTCTTGGAGGTTATACACTGCATTTTATAGATCTTAGTTTGATTAAGATCTTCCAGTTGATGCTTCTGTTTGTGTTCCCACTCTTTGCTGTTATTAACAGTGCTAAAATGAACATTCTATATAAGTATTTTTGTGCCCATGTGTGAGCATATCTGGAGGAAAAATTCCTTTTTTTAGTATTATTTTTTAATTTCAATAGGTTTTGGGGGGACAGGTGGTGTTTGGTTACATAAATAAGTTCTTTATTGGAGGTTTCTGAGATTTTGGTGCACCCATCACCCAAGCAGTGCACACTGTACCCGATATGTAGTCTTTTATCCCTCACCATACCCCATCCTTTGCCTGGAGTCCCCAAAGTCCAATGTATCATTCTTACGCCTTTGCATCATCATAGCTTAGCTGCCACATATCAGGGAGAACATACAATGTTTGGTTTTCCATTCTTGAGTTACTTCCCTTAGAATAATAGTTTCCAATTCCATCCAGGTTGCTGTGAATACCATTATTTTGTTCCTTTTAATGGGTGAGTAGTATTCCATGGTGTATATATATATATCACATTTTCTTTATCCACTTGATTGATGGGTATTTGGACTGGTTCCATATTTTTGCAGTTGCAAATTGTGCTGCTATAAACATGTGTGTGCAAGTATCTTTTTTGTACAATGACTTCTTTTCCTCTGAGTAGATACCCAGGAATGGGAGTGCTGGATCAAATGGTACTTCTGCTTTTAGTTCTTTAAGGAATATCCATACTGTTTTCCATAGTGGTTGTACTAGTTTACATTCCCACCAACAGTGTAAAAGTGTTCCCTTTTCACCACATCCCAGCCAACAACTATTTTTTTTTTGATTTTTTGATTATAGCCATTCTTGTAAGAGTAAGGTGGTATCTCACTGTGGTTTTGATTTGCATTTCCCAGGTAATTAGTAATGCTGAGCGATTTTTAACATACTTGTTGGCCATTTGTATATCTTCTTTTTGAGAATTGTCTATTCATGTCCTTAGCCCACTTTTTGATGGGGTTGTTTGTTTTTTTCTTGCTGATTTGTTTGAGTTCATTGTAGATTCTGGATATTAGTCCTTTGTCAGATGTATAGATTGCAAAAAGTTTCTCCTACTCTGTGGGTTGTCTGTTTACTCTGCTGATTATTGCTTTTGCTGTGCAGAAGCTTTTTAGTTTAATGAAGGCCCATCTATTTATGTTTGTTTTTGTTACATTTGCTTTTGGTTCTTGGTCATGAAGTCTTTCTCTAAGCCAATGTCTGAAAGGATTTTTTCAATGTTATCTTCTAGAATCTTTATGGTTTCAGGTCTTAGATTTAAGTCTTTGATCCATCTTGAATTGATTTTTGTATAGGGTGACAGATGAGGATCCAGTTTTGTTCTTCTACATGCAGCTTGCCAATTATCCCAGGACCATTTGTTGAATAGGGTGTCCCTTCCCACTGTATATTTCTGTTTACTTTGCCAAAAATCAGTTTGCTGTTTAAGTATCTGGCTTTACTTCTGGGTTCTCTATTCTGTTTCATTGGTTTATGTACCTATTTTTATATCAATACCATGCTGTTTTGTTTACCATGACCTGATACTGATAGTATAGTCTGAAGTTGGATAATGTGGTGCCTCCAGATTTTTTTTTTTTTTTTTGGCTTAGTCTTGCTTTGGCTATGAGGGCACTTTTTTGGCTCCATATAATTTTAGGGTTTTTTTTCTAGTTCTGTGAAGAATGATGGTAATTTGATGGGAATTGCATTGAATTTGTAGATTGCTTTTGGTAGTATGGTCATTTTCACAATATTGATTCTACCCATCCATGAGCATGGGATGTGTTTCCATCTGTTTGTGTCATCCATGATTTCTTTCAGCAGTGTATTGTAGTTTTTCTTGTAGAGGTCTTCACGTCCTTGGTTAAGTATATTCTTAAGTGTTTTTTTTGTTTGTTTGTTTTTTGGTTTTTTTTAAGCTATTGTGAAATCTTGATTTGATTCTCAGTTTGGTTGCTGTTGGTGTATAGGATTGGTGTACAGCTACTGATTTGTGTATATTAATTTTGTATCCTGAAACTTTGCTGAATTAATTAACCAGCTGTAGGAGCTTTTTGGATGAGTCTTTAGGGTTTTCTAGATATATGACCCTATCATCAGCAAACAGCAATAGTTTGACTTTCTCTTTACTGATTTGGACACCTTTCATTTCTTTCTCTTGTCTGATTGCTCTGGCTAGGACTTCCCATACTATGGCAAATAGAAGTGGTGAAAGTGGGCATCCTTGTCTTGTTCCAGTTCTCAGGGGGAATACTTTTAACTTTTCCCTGATCAGAATAATGATGGCTGTGGACTTGTCATAGCTGGCTTTTATTACGTTAAGGTATGTCTCTTCTATGCTGATTTTGCTGAGGGCTTTATCATAAAGGAATGCTGGATTTCATCAAATGCCTTTTCTGCATCTATTGAGATGATCATGTGATTTTTGTTTTTAATTCTGCTCATGTGGTGTATCACATTTATTGCTTATGTATGTTAAATCATCCCTGCATCCCTGGTATGAAACCCATGATCATGGTGGATTATCTTTTTGATATGCTGTTGGATTTGGTTAGCTAGAATTTTGTTGAGGATTTTTTCACCTATGTTAATTAGGGATATTGGTCTGTAGTTTTCTGTTTTTGTTATGTCCTTTCCTCGTTTTGGTATTAGGGGGAATACTGGCTTCACAGAACGATTTAGGGAGAATTCCCTCTTTCTCTATCTTTCGGGATAGGGTCAATAGGATTGGTACCAATTCTTCTCTGAGTATCTGATAGAATTCAGCTGTGAATCTGTCTAGTTTTGGGCTTTTTGTGACAATTTTTTAATTACCGTTTCAATCTCACGGCTTGTTATTGGTCTCTTCAGAGATTTGATATCTTCCAGGTTTAATCTAGGAGGGTCGTATAGTTCTAGAAATGTATCCATCTCCTCTAGGTTCTTAGTTTATGCACATAAAGGTGTTCACAGTATCCTTTAATAATTTTTTGTATTTCTGTGGTATCAGTTGTAGTATCTCCTCTTTCATTTCTAATTGAGCTTATTTGGATCTTCTCTCTCCTTTTCTTGGTAAATCTTGCTAATGGTCTACCAATTTTACTTATCCTTTCAAAGAAACAGCTTTTGTTTCATTGATCTATTATATTATTTTTTGTTTCAATTTCATTTAGTTCTCCTCTGGTCTTCTTTATTTCTTTTCTTCTGCTGGGTTTGGGTTTGGATTGTTCTTGTTTCTCTATTTTGTAAGGTGTGACCTTAGATTGTCTATTTGTGCTCTTTCAGACGTTTTGATATAGGCATTTAATGCTATGAACTTTCCTCTTAGCACTGCTTTTGCTGTTATCTCAGAGGTTTTCATAGGTTGTGTCACTATTATTGTTCAGTTCAAAGAATTTTTAAATTTCCATCTTGATTTCATTGTTAACCCAGCAATCATTCAGGAGCAGGTTATTTAATTTCCATGTATCTGCTTGGTTGTGAGGGGTTCTTCTGGAGTTGATTTACAGTTTTATTCCACTGTGGTCTGAGAAAGTACTTGATATAATTTTGATTTTCTTAAATTTACTGAGACTTTTTTGTAGTCTATCATATGGTCTATCTTTCTTGGGTCCTTTCTTGATGTGGTGTTCTCTCCCTTCCTCTAGGAAAGGGGCTTCCTGAGAATTGAACTGTAGTGATTGTTTTTGCTCTTCTGGGTCTAGCCACCCAGCAGAGCTAAGGGTTCTGGGCTGGTAGTGGTGAGTGCCTGCACAGAGTCCTGTGATGTGATCTGTCTTCAGGTCTTGTAGCCATGGATACCAGCACCTGCTCTGGTGGAGGTAGCAGGGGAGTGAAGTGGACCCTGTGAGAGTTCTTGGTTGTGTTTTTGTTTAGTGCACTGGTTCTGTGTTTGTTGGCCTCCAGCCAGGAGGTGGAGCTTTCAAGAGTGCATCAGCTGAAGTCCTATAAAGAGGATGAAAACTTGCCCTATAGACACCTGGTTACGTATTCAGGTTTCTCAGGCAGTGGGCAGAGGCATAGGGCTCCCAAGAAATTATAGCCTTTGTCTTTGGCTACCAGGGCAAGTAGAGAAAAATCACCAGGTGGGGGCAGGGATATGCGTGTCTGAGCTCAGCCTCTCCTTGGATGGGGCTTGCTGTGGCTGTGGTGGGGGATGGGTGTGATTCCCTGTCCCGCGGAGTTATACTCCCAGGGGTATTATGGCTGCCTCTGCTGAGTCATACAGATCACCAGGAAAGTGGGGAAAAGCCAGTACTCAAAAGCCTCACCCCACTCCCAAGCAACCCACAGTCCTAACGGCTGGTCTCACTCCCACTGTGCTCCCCAACAACAGCATCGAGTCTATTTCCAGGCAGCTGGTGACCAGGGCCAAGAACTCGCCCTAGACCATGGGCCTCCCCATTGAGAAAGCAAGCAGACTCACAGTTTTTTGGCATCTCAGGGAGCCTGCAGGGGTGATCCAGTTCTTCAAAGGGTCTGTGGATTCTCTTGGCTTTCCTGGTATGTTTCTGTGGTAGTTCTTGGAGGAAAAGTTCACGATGTGAGTCTCCATACTGCTCCGTCCATCTGAGTGGGAGCTGCAAGCTAGTCTTGCTTCGTATTCATCATCTTAATCCCCCTGAGGAAAAATTTCTAAATTGGAATTGCTAAGTCAAAGGAGATGCACATTTTAGGTTTTGTAACAATTACCAAATTCCATTCTAAAGAGGGGACACAAATTTATATTCCCATTAATAACAAATGAAAAGAAAATGTCCATGCGTCAAACAACATGGTAATTGTTTTACTTATAATAATCTTTAGAGAAGGTATGATTATTATTCCTAATTTCAAACTGAGTTAACTGAGGCACTGCTTAACTGAAGTAGGTTAAGCAACTTGACAAAAGTCACACAGAATTAACTGAATAAACTGGGAGCTGGGGTCAACAGTCTAACCTCTTACCCCTTATGCTATACGGCCTCCCTGAATTTCAGTCCCAGCTCTCTCACTTAAAGCTGACAGCCTGGCCAAATTGTTTACCTCAGCTCTATAGTTTCTTTATATTTAAAAGAAGATAAAATGTATCTCAAAATATTAATATGAGGATAAAATGAGACAATGTCGAGAAAATTTCATGCAAGGGGGGTTAAACAAATGTAAATTTGCTTTTTTCCTATTGAGAAACATAAAGAAGAATAATCTATTTCCCTGGCAAATTTTTTTCAGTAGTTAGAAATTAAAGAAGCAAATGTGACCCATTTTAATGTTAAAATGAAAGCAATAAAGCCAATAGGAGCTGTGATGGAACTCACCTCCCCGTCTTTCTCATACAAAGTCTTTAATGCTGATGGGTTTGCTCTTGGCCTAGCTCCTTTGCACAGTATTGTTTGCAACCAGTCATTCTGCTTGGCTGATCCCTTAATGCCCAACCTTATTCCCTTTCTCTAAAAATTCTGTTTCTCTAGAAATGTGGATGGAATAAGGATTGCTAAAGCTATGTATTCTGGGAACACTGAACCACCTATTCCAAGACAGCCTTGAATGAACCTTCTCTTCAGTCTCCACAATCCAAGACTGCACAAGGAGGGTGACTCGTGCATTCTTTACTCCATATATGTCAGCTCCACAGTGTGCAGGATGTTCATGTACAACCTCACACTACTGGCCTGTCTCTTCCCATCTCTGAGTGGTCAGTATAGCTCAGTAATAGGTTCCAAATGGGAAGGGTGACATTTACTCATAGCTGAGCTCAGAAAATTTAGAACCACATAAAATGTCCAAATTTAAAACTCCCTGTTTTTACAATCGGGTTATAAAATAACAAACACCCTGACAATTATGCTAACTCTATCCTTCACTTTCACACGTGCCTGATCCATTACCCTATCTGTGAGTCCCGATGCTTTCCTCACCCCAGATACATCCATAGTATGCTCCCTGCCCCATTCCCTCTACAACAAGGGTGCTAACCAGAAATGGAGTGAGGCTCAGGTATTTATCCATTCATTTTTCTCCACAAATATTTTCTAAGGGCCATACACTATTCAAAGCACTGGAATGAATATGCCTGTCTTTCCTTCGTTTTTCCTTCCTTCTTTTCTTTTTCTTTCTTTCCCTTCCTTCCTTCCTGTCTTTCTTCTTTCTTTCCTTCCTTCCTTTTGTTTTCTTCCTTTCTCTCTCTCTTCAATTATTTTCCTTTCAGATTATGTAGTTATTTTTACTTGGAAAATTTAATATTGTGTCTCTTTTAGCTGGGTAAAATATGTCTAATTTCAAAGTAGCCAAGTCATAATGTCCTATAGCACCAAAAAGTGTTTCAGCTCCTAGATTTCCAAATAATGTAATTTAGAAAATAAAAATAATTGCAGATTCACACACAAAAAAATTTATTTATTTTTTATTCTTTTTTTTTTTGAGATGGAGTCTGTCTCTGTCACCCAGGCTGGAGTGCAGTGGCGTGTTCTCAGCTCATCGCAACCTCCGCCTCCCGGGTTCAAGCAATTCTCCTGCCTCAGCTCCCAAGTAGCACACAAACAAATTTTAAATGATCCTATGGACAAAAGGTTCTGTTCTTTCCATTGGTACTACCACTATTGCACATTTATGAAAGTAATTTAGAGACATGTACAAGGAAAATCTGTCTCTAAAAGGCTTCCAAATTTAGTAAATTGGGATATTTTACAATCACCTGTTTTAGTTTATGATAAATACAATTTACTTGTTCATTTTATGCACTCTGGTCAAATTAGAGCAGTTAGTTCATGCTTTAATGTATTAACACAACACAGCAAAAAGCATATAAAAATATAAAAGAAAACACCCAAAACACATGTCTGAGTTCAAAGCCTATTAAGCATTCCTGTGCACCAGAAGTAGAAAAGAAATGCAGAACTGAGCATAGCTGAGGCCACAGCCATGCTGGGCTCTTGTCCTGAAGTAGGCAGTGACAGCTGAGAACCAGGGAAGGAGAATTGAAGGTGTTCCATGGAAATTAGCCTACTGGAGCCAGATTTGAAAACAGAGGCTAGATGAGGCTCCTTCTGGTAAAAGGAGGTTAAAAATCTGCAGCCAACCATTCCCTGGGGCCATGGCTTTGCAGAGAACTTCAGAAACAAGAGAACTAACACACATTGCACTTGAGGAAGGGTGCTAAATGCACCTGGCCTGGGGCCTGATGTCATATGCCTGCTGAGACCAAGGGCAGGTGTTCTGCAATGTCATACACCACTAGGTTTGGAGGTAGGATTCAGGAATTTGGGAGAAGGAAATGCAAAACTGCTAGATAGAGAAATTTGAAGAAAGAGAAAGAAGGGGAGCAATTTCATTCAACATGATGCTGCAAAACAGAATTTCAAAGTGGGAGAATTCTAATGCTGTGAAAGTAATCCTGCCAAAAATCAACAATTGGAACATAATTTCATTCCAGGTGAAATTTTATTAAACTGATCTAGCCAAAACTTAAGAATAAATATGCTTTGAATGCTTAAGGGGAAAAATGGAAAAAACTATGCACTTTTTTTTAAAAAACATAAAATGTGAAAAGCAGACAGATATGAAACAAGCCAAATAAATTAAAAAGCAGAATGATTAGACTTCTTGGGAGTTAAAAATCTATTCATTGCAATAAAAAATTCAAAGATAGGGTAAACTTTGGAACAGAGGCAACAAAAGAAAAATAATAAACTGAAAAATATTACTGAGGGATTTACCCAGAAGACAGCATAGAGAATAAAATATGGAAGAATGCTAAGCAGAGAGATCACACAGGGTAGTATGCCTGGGAGAGTTCCAATTTACATCTGTTGTCCTGATATAATTATTAGTGGCACTTCTTTTAACTCCCAAATGCATCTTCCCTGAGAATCAGGGAAGGAGAAGTGAAGGTGCTCCATGGAAATTAGCAGACTGGAGCCAGGTTTGAAAACAGAGGCTAGGTGGGGCTCTGGTTATATAAACATAATTATATAAATATAATTTATTAGGCAATAGTTGTATGGTCACCTAAAACTATATAGGATAGTCTGAAGACAAATAGGACTGCCTATTTTTCTTTAAGGAAGGAAAAAGTAGAGAGAGTCACAAGAAAGTAATATTTGGAGAGAAAAGAGCTGTGAGTTTTCCAAAATTGAAGAAAAATATGTCCTCAAATTGAAAATGAACTATAAAAACCAAGAAGGATCTACAAAAATATGTTCATACCCAGACTTACCAAAGTAAAACTGGAATACATCAAGAATTAGGAGATGTTTTTACCAGCTACAAGGAGAAAAACAGGTTACCAACAAGAAATGGTAATTAAACAATAAATCAAGTGGGCTTCTCATTAGCAACCATAGATGCCATGAAACAACAGAGAAATAAATTCAATATAATGAGGGGAAACTGGAAATTTAGAATATTATATCCAAATAACTTAGCAACACAAACAAGGTGCTGGAAAATAGATTCTCAATCTATAATATATTCCTGTTTAGGTTCTTGGGTTTCTGAGTAGGATAAAAATACTAGATAATTTCAGATATTTTTTAAATTATAGTTATAATTAATATGTAATTCGCAGCTTTGTATGTTAAAAGCTTAAAAATATTTTTATTGGAAATTAACAATTGAATATATCTATATATGGAAATGTAAAGGACCAAGACCAGAGAAGACAATTTTGAAGAAGGACAAAATCCCTCTAAGGGTTATCAAGATGTATTGTAAAGTGATGATATTTAAGACAGTTTTGCATTAGCATAAAAATAGACAAATAGAAATATGGAAAAGAATAGAAACATTTGTGACAATTTGTTTCATGATAAAGCATAATGCAAATGAAAAAAGAATGGTATTTTTAATAATGATTTTGGGTCAACTGGTTATCTATATGAGGAAAAAACACATTTTGACATCCTACCTCACATGACACACAAAAATCAATTCAGGGTTGGAGGTATATGCCTACCTGAAAAGTAACAATTAAACATCAAGAAGATAAGAGAGAATATCTTTATGACCTTAAGATGGGCAAATTTTTTTAAAGAAAAATAGTGATTAAAGGGACATAATTAAAATTAAGAACCTCTGTTCATCAAAAACCCCAGTAAAATAGTCATATGGTTTGGCTGTGTCCCCACCCAAATCTCATCTTTAATTGTAGATCCCATAATCTCCATGTATCATGGGAGAGACCCGGTAGGGAGTCATTGGATCATGGGGGTGGTTTCCTCCATGCTGTTCTTGTGATAGTGAGAGTTCTCGTGAGATCTGATGGTTTTATAAGTGTCTGGCATTTCCCCTGCTTGCACTCATTCTCTCTCCTGTCACCCTGTGAAGAGATGCCTTCTGCCATGATTGTAAGTTTCCTGAGTCCTCCCCAGCCATGCAGAACTGTGAATCAATTAAACCTCTTTTCTTTGTAAATTGCCCACTCTCATGTATTTCTTCACAGGAGCATGAGAATAGACTAACACAAATAGTGGAAGAGAAGACCACCAACTGGAAAAGATACTTTCAATATTTTTACCTGACAAAAGATTATTATCCAAAACATATTAAATGTTTCTGTGAAGCCATATAAAAGATAGACAATCCATTAAAAAATTGGAATAAACTTGGATATTGAACAGGTAATACATGAAATATAATACATAAATGGGTGATAGCCATATAAAGTGCTCAAAATCATTAGTAATGAATGAATTAAAAATTATGTGCATGCAGCTACACACTCATCAGAATAGGTAAAATCTAGAGAAACAGGTATTACCATATATTGAGGATATGCAGCAATTGGAGCTTTTATGCACTACACATGGGAATATAAATTGGTACAACCTCTTCAGAAAACTATTTGGCAGTAACTACTAAAGCTAAACATAAGCATAGCCTACAACCCAGTAATGCCAGTATTTCACTCCTAGGTATATACCCAACAGAGTTGTAAATGAAATGTCAATGAAAGGCAGGTACAAAGAATGAAATGAAATTAGAGAATGTTTAAAACAGCATTATTTGTAATCCCCAAACACTAGAAACAATCCAAATGTCCAGCAAGAGTAGAATGGATAAATAAATTGTGGTGCATTCGTTCAATGGGATACTTCATAATAATAAAAGTAAATTAATCATCAATATAATCAATAACATAGATGAGTCTAATAACATAAGAATGAGCAATAGCGGCCAGATGCAGAGTTCATGTCATATCCCATTTATAAAAAGTTCAAAACAGGCAAAGCTAATCTATGGTAAAAAAGACAGATATGGTTAACCTTAAGAAGAGAAGGGAGATACTGAGGGCGATTCAGGGTATTGGCAATGTTCTATGTCTTAATCTGGGTTATAGTCACACAGATGTATTTACTTTGCAAAAATTTATTAAAATCAACATTTCTGCATATAAGTATGCTCATCTGTATGTATTTGCTATCCATGAAATAGAAAAATAAGGCATAATCTTAGGGTTACCAATATAGAAATAGAAATAATCTTGATATTTTTCAAACCTCCAGAGGAATCAAAAGAAGGAGGAAGAATAGAATGATTTGGAGGAAGAGAAGGAGAAAGTAGAGGAGTTGAAAAAAAGGAAGAAAAACAAAAATGCAGAATCCTCTGTCAATCCAATAGAACACAGCAAAAAAGCAAAGAAAGTGAAAGGTAAGTAGATAGCACAAAAGGAAATGGTACAAATAAGCCCAAAAGTGTAATGTATCAGAGTCAATGTGGATAAAATTCACCTATTAAAAGGCAGAGATGGGATAATAATAACATAAATCCTGCTGTATCCTGGTTAATAAAAGGCACACCTAACACCAAACCAAAAGGAAATTTTGAACATAAAGTTTTGAAAAACTAAGAGGTTTTTATTAAACCTCTTTTATTAAACCTATTTTATTATTTATAGTAAGATGATGTGTTAGTCCATTCTCATGCTACTAATAAAGACATACCCAAGATTGGGTAATTTATAAAGAAAAGAAGTTTAATTGACTCATAGTTTTGCATAGCTGGGGAAGGCTCAGGAAACTTACAATTATGGTGGGAGGGGAAGCAAAAACATCCTTCTTCACATGGCGGCAGCAGAAGGAAGCGCCCAGCAAAGAGGGAAAACCCCTTATAAAACCATCAGATCTCTTGAGAACTCACTCACTATCATGAGAACAGCAGCATGGGGGAAACCGCCCCATGATTCAATTACCTCCCACCAGGTCCCTCCCACAACAGGTGGGGATTATGGGAACTACAATCCAAGGTGAGATTTGGATGAGGACATAGCCAAACCATCTCAGGTGCATTATAAAATAATACAGAACAATCCCCAAGCCAATAAAATAATCTTTACCTTGTATGCACTTAAACATAACATCGCACTAGGCAGAGAAAACTGATAGGATTACAAAAACGGACAAATCCAGAACTATAGTAGGATACGTTAAACGCTTCAATAAGAAAAAAGGTCAAAAATAAAAAAGAAAAAGAAGAAAAAACAGGTCAAATAGAAAAAGCTAGAAGAATACAGAATATTTGAAATACTTGGTTGTACCTAGCCCTAGCTTAGCTCTCTCCCTACTCCTGCCTATCTTCCAAGACATACACACCTAAACCCTCAGGCTACTTAGAAGTGAGTATAAATCAATTACAAGCTCTCAAGCTACATCTTGTAGAGAAATACCCTCACATTCAGTTAATATGGGAAGGGACCTAAGGGGAATTCACTCAATCTATACCAGAACAAAAAACAGAGTTCAGATGCAGAGCTCACTGAAAATATGAACAAGATGAAAAAAGGATGACATGAGAACTAGGTAAGCAGAACAAAAAATAAGAATGAAAGAAACTCTATAGCAACAAAGAACACAGAGAAATATTCATGCTATAGAAAATCTTATTAAGTACATGAAATGAATAAAATACAAGCTCAAATGTAAGATGATAACAATACAGAATGATGTAAAAATGGAAATTGAAAATATAAGGAAACAAATTGAAACTAAAATAACACCATTACAGAAATTATAAACAAATTACATGCAGAAAGAAATTTAATGGACATGGCTGAAAAATAAATTGCTCTACAAAGAAAAGGCTTGAGATAAGCACAGTAAAATCAACGGAAAAAGATGAACAGATTAGTAGAAATAGAGAGAAGATAATAGCTAAAGAGAAGTGACAAATATGCCATTATATAAAGATAATAGGTATCTCTGAATTGAAAAACCGGTAAATGACTCAGAAAAAGTATTCCAATAGAAAACAGAAAAATAATCCTGTAATGCAAGAATAAGACACTCTGCAACTCAAAAGTGCATATCATATTCCAAGACAAACATATTCAACCCTATTTTTCCTAAGTCATATTCTGTTGTTACTGAATTTAAGAATAAGAAAAAATTATTTAGCCATCCAGAGACAAATAATAAGCCTCTTATATTTGGCAGCAAAGCAGACTGGACTCAATCTCCTCTGGAGTAACATTCTGGGTTACAGGATGATAAAGCAATGTCTACCAAGTTGTAAAGGAAAAGAAATGTGATCCAAAAATATTGTATTCCACTAAGATTCCACTCAAGTATAAATACCACAAGTAGATATTCTTAAATGTGAGAGAATATAGTCATGCATTGCTTAATGACAGGGATACATTCTGAGAAATGCATCCTTAGATTGATCTCTTTACTGTGGGAATAGTGTACTTACACAAACCTGATGGTATAACCTAATACACACCTAGGCCATATCATATAGCCTAGCTCCTAAGCTACAAACCTGTACAGCATGCTAATGAACCAAATACTGTAGGCAATTGTAACATAATGGTAAATATTTGCATATCTAAACCTATCTAAACTTAGGGGATAGTAAAAATACAGTATAAAAGGTTTTTTTTGTTTGTCTGTTTGTTTGTTTTTTAATGGTACTCTTGTATAGGACACTTAGTATGAATGGAGCTTGCAGGACTGAGGGTTGCTCCAGGTGAGCCAATGAGTGGGTGGTGAGTCAATGTGAAGGCCTAGGATATTACTGCACACTACCATAGACTTCATAAACACCGTAGAATTAGGCTCCAGTAAATTTATTTAAAACTTTTTTCTTCAGTAATAAATTAATCTTAGTTTACTGTAACTTTTTTACTTTATAAACTAATAATATTTTTTACTTTGTAAACTTTTAAGTTGTTGACTCTTTTTTTTTTTTTTTTTTTTTTTGAGTCGGAGTCTTGCTCTGTCGCGCAGGCTGGAGTGCAGTGGCGCCATCTCGGCTCACTGCAAGCTCCGCCTCCCAGGTTCACGCCATTCTCCTGCCTCAGTCCCCTGAGTAGCTGGGACTACAGGCTCCCGCCACCAGGCCCGGCTAATTTTTTTTTTTTTAGTAGAGACGGGGTTTCACCGTGTTAGCCAGGATGGTCTCTCTGACCTTGTGATCCGCCCGCCTTGGCCTCCCAAAGTGTTGGGATTACAGGCGTGAGCCACCGAGCCCAGCCTGTTGAGTCTTTTGAAATAACATCTAGCTTAAAACACAAATGTATTGCACAAAAATATTAGTACAAAATAGAATAAATAGTATAGTTAGTATAATATAGTACAGTAGCACAAAAACATTTCTTTCTTTATATCTTCATGCTATAAGCTTTTTAAATTTTTTAAGTGCTTTTGTTAAAAGCGAAGGCATACACATACCCATTAGCCCAGGCCTACACAGGGTCAGGATCATCAGTTTCACCGTCTTCTATCTTCACATTTTGTCCCACTGGAAGATCTTCAGGGGCAACAAAATGCATGGAGCTATATCAGGTGCAGTGGCTCATGCCTGTAATCTCAGCACTTTGGGAAGCTGAGGGGGAAGGATCACTTGGTATCAGGGGCTGGAGACCAGCCCGGGCAACATAGTGAGACCTCGCCTCTGCTAAAAATTAAAAAAAAAAAAAACCACAAAAGAGTTAGCTGGGCATAGTGGTGTCCACCTGTAGTCCCAGCTACTTAGGGGGCTAAAGTGGGAGGATCGCTTGAGCCTGGAAAGTCAAGGCTGCGGCGAGACCTCATACTGCCTCTGCACACCTGGGTGACAGAGCAAGACCTTGTCTCAAACCAAAACAAAAACACATGGAGGTGTTATTTCCTGTGATAACAGTGTCTTCTTCTGGAACATCTCCTGAAAACTTACCTGAGGTTCTTCTTGAGCAGGTGTCACTCTTTTCAGAAATATGTCTATAGTTGTTTGTTTGGTTTGTTTCCTTTTTCAGCATAGATTTGCTTGTAAGTAGATAATGCATCATGAGCATCTTCTCTATTGATGAAAATCTTTCGGTGTTGGGATCTGTTTATAACTGCATCATCACAAACATGTGAGTAATGCGTCGCACCACATTATGATGGCCATGAACTCACTAGGCCATAGGAATTTTCAGCTTCATTATAATCTTAAAGCACCACTGTCATATATGCAGTCCACTGTTGACTGATTGTTACGTGGCACATGGCTGTGCAAAGATGATAGCACACATTAGCTTTCTTGAGGCTCCAGGAACTGTCCAGCACAGTAAGTGAAAACTTTTTAAAAATCCTAAACATAATATTGAGAGATTTGCAAATATCAAGGTTAAAGAGAATATTCTGAAAGCTTCAGAGAGAAAAGACAGCAACACTGAAGTCATGCAAGGAGCATCAACTTCAAAAGTCTGGTGAAAACTGACTTTGAACTTAAACATCTTTACCCAGCCAAATCATTCATCAAGTATGATGATAGAATAAAAGTGTTTTCCAATCTCTAAAGACTCATAAAATGTATCTCCCCTGCATCCTTTATTATGAGGTTACTTATGGGTTAGAAAGAAACATTGAAAAAAGTAATTTAAAATGGGAAAGGCATGGGATGTAGGAAACAGCAAGTCTAACCTGGGACAAGAAGAAAGGGAAGATCCAAGCTGACTGCAGTGCAGCAAATCAGTCCTAAAGTAGGGTCCGAAAATAAGTGTACATTTAAAAAAAGGTGTATGCTGGGGCAGAGTGGTATTTCATAAACTTGATAGTATCCTTAAAACAGCTATCATAAACCTAAGGATTGGCTAAAGAAAAAAAAAAGGCAAGTAGAAATTTGAGGGAAAGGAGCACTGTACACAAAAACTATATGTTATGTAATCACTGCTTGGCTCAGCAATGAACCACATTCACATAGTTGTGATAATATAAGCAATGCCTGCTGATTTTTCAACTTCTAACATCTAAACAAAGTGAAAACATAGACAATCTAACTGTGGTTATATGATAAAAGGTAATTTTTTTCAGGCTTACCAATACAAAAGTGAAAACAAATCTTGCAAAGGTAAGGAAGAGAAAGGGGGGAGGGATTGAGGGCCTTCTTCACCTTACAAGGTATGGGGTCAAGATAGGTTGTGTCTAACTAACAGAACAGGAAATCAGGGGAAAACATATAGTCTTGCAGGTATGAAAGTAACCAAAAGAGGAATTAAAAGTAGTAAAACTTGCTGTGGGAAGAGGAAGAGAGGGGAGTCAAGTGAAGTGTAAGTGAGCTAAAACCTCATTTACCATGGCAGGAAGTTGGTAGATAATGTTTAAAGTAGATAGTCCAAACCCTCATGACTAATCAACTTAGAATTTTAAAAATGTAAAATAAAAGTTATCAAGGGTTTAAGATGACATACTCAGGAAGGGATGGGATGTGGTAACCGATTGTTGCTTTTTGTAGCAAGCCCTTTAATGCTGTTTATTCTTTATAAAATTTTCCTTATTTTGACAAAATTGTATATAACTATATATGCATGTATACACACACACACACATACACACACATTTCAAAGGAGTGGCTATTAGTAAAATGTAATAATATTAAATAGTATCTTTTCTTATAAAACAATGTCTGCCATCTATCCACCTATCTAAGAAATGTATAAACAGTTTTTTACAACAATATTTAGCTCACATTTCCAAGTGGCAGGGTTTCGGGAGAATTTTGACATTGTTATTCTTACTTTTCTGTATTCCCTGAATAATTATTGTCTTTATATCACTTTTCTAATAATAGCATCTTTATTGTATACTCTCAATGCTGGGAGGGCAGGAGATATAAATAAACAAAAGTGGAAGCAGGGAGGAGGCCATGAAACTATTACAAAAGCCCATGTGAGAAAACATAGTGGTGTGGACTAAGAAGCTTACATTTGAAATGAAGAGAAACAGCCAGGTTCATGACATAATTTGGAGGGAGAAACAACGGTACTCTAGGCTTGAATGTTGATGGTAGGAACAAGAGGAATCAAGACCATAGTTGCTCACCTGAGCTATCATGAGCATGGAGGCCATAGACAGAGAGAGAATTGAATGTTTTATTTCCAAGTTGAAAGTAGTTAAAGACAGGATTGAGAATTTGGCTTTATATAGCCTAAATTTGAATATTTGAGAAACATACAAGTAATAGTCATGTAGTCATTTGCATATATGCAGTTATTTGCATATGCAGTCACGCTGAACATATATATTTGACATTTGTCAGCAAATAGAGAGGATATAAAGCTGAGAATGTATGAGAGCACCTAGAAGTGAGGACTGAGAAAAGGCAGAAGAGAACCTTGGACCAAGCACAGATGGCCTCCAACACTGATAGATCTGAGACAGAGAGGGAATCCTGGAAACGAAGTAAGAAGAGAGAGCAGGGATAATTTGGTAGGTAAAAATTCAGCAGGGTGTGGCTTCAGGGAAGCTGAGGGAGGAGACTATTTCCAGGAGGAGGGAGCCTTGAAGTCCTTGAAGTAAGAGGGAAGGGGCTACAACCCCAAGCAGAATGATTAGCTCTTTATTGGATAAGGGACACTTTATACATCATAATAAAAGGGAAGAAGAAAAAAAGGGAAAGGGTTGCAGGTGTAGATATCTTTTGTAGCCTCAGTGGCGAAAAGATGGAGTCTGATGGCTTCCATTTTCTAGATGTAGCAGGAGATAAGATCATCTGCTGAGACTGAGGAGAGAAAAAAGGCAGAAAATTACGGCTGATGGAGAGATGACAGCATTAGGTGGAAGCCTCAAGTAATCTTAGGGCCATTAATACTCATTACCTAGTTACTTTAGTTATGGAATCAGTAATCTTAATCATATTTTCATTTTCAATAGCCTAGGTTTTGTTTAATCCATTTCCTGAATAAAGGAATACTAGTATTCAACAAACATACATAGAATCATAGAATGTTCGAATGTAAAGAAATCTTAGATATTGTATGCCCCAGTCTTCACTATACAAATGATAAAACTAAGGCTTAATTCAAGGAATTTTTCTAAAATTAAAGAACTAGTTGGTGACAGGTAGAAATAAAACATAAGCTTTTAGATTCTCAATCTATTGGTATGAAAGCTCAGACACACAGTTACACGGACACACAGACACGCCGCTCTGCACAGAAAATCAAAAAGGTTATTAGACTCAACTAATGTCAACTAAAAAATTAGTCCTTGTCAGTTTCTTTGGGCAATAATACAAATATATATTGCAATATTGCATACAGTGAGCTTCTGAAGATGTGTAAAAATTTTAAATCACAGTAACTAACTGCTAAAGAAGAAATCTATATTGAATATGTTTTGAAAGGCATCTTTTCACAGTCTATATTATCAAATAATTCATCTCATTTTATGTTGGTAGTTATTATTTCTTAGAGACATAGTTTATCACCTTCCATTATTCCAATAGCTTCCTAAGTTTCTCCACAAAAAAATCCCAAGAGGTAGGGAAAATTATTCCCTGCTTGTATTTTGTCATTTGATTAATATTTTCAGAATTGCATCCAAATGATTCTACTTGTTTTTCACACTCCAACAGGCAGCCACCTGCCACCACCTTCAAAAAGGAAATATCCTATCATATCTTCTACTCTACATAAATAACTTCTTCCCTAGGAGAAGGGGAAATGCAGAGTGGTATTTACCCTTATTTTTGTTTTCAAATATTCTGGTTGGATTTTGTAATGTTACGCTAATATCTTTTTGCCTTTGTGGATATTTATATATACTTCCCATTTTCCTTTCAGGTCATAATTCATCCCTTTCACCTAATATTCAGTATTTGGTTGAATATTAAACTTATTACATTTGAAAATGTTATTTGAAATATTTTTCTGTACAGTTATGAGGCATCCCAGTGATCATATAATTAAAAATTTCACAATATTCCATTAGGCTATATACCGACTACCACTGCACCCCAAAAAAGCTTGCTAATTTCATTCATTCCTACGTATCCATGTGGGCAAACTCAAATGAAGATGCACCAACAGAAGAGTAAAATATATTGCTTCCTCTTACTCCTACACAGATGTTCATGGCATGGATGAATGGAGAGGGCCACAAAGCATGGTCCCTGTATTTTTTGGCTCCTCCGCAAATACTAAAGACTTGGACAAGGACAGCTCTCCTATTGTAATCATGGCCAGAAATGGGTTTACTCTGAAACTAATGAAGAAGATTAATTCCTAGTAAAGTGTTCACATGTTCATACGCTTTTGTAAAATTTGCTAAAGTAAGATATTCTTATTGCAACTGGGTAATGCTATTGTCATCTTCTACCACGACTTCTCCTGCATCATACTCCTCCTCTTGGCAGAAGGTCCCAGAGCAGCCATGGAGAAGTGCTGGGTCCAGCATAATATACTTACATGGTTCACAGCCAACTCCATGTATAGTTAGATTGGTTGCCACCGCATAGTTTGCTTCCAGAAAAACTTCTACCATCTCCTATGACTGTTCATCTTGCATATTACACAAAGGTGCCTACAATTCCTACTTTCAGAACATGTGAGCAGTGAAAGATAAATGAGGAATGAGGCTTGAAATATCTGGAAACATAATTTCATCTTCCAATAATCAGATATCTAAAATTGTGAGAGTTAGGCTTTTACTGATTCTCAATCAAAACAAAAGTTCTCTCCCACCAAAAAATGTACTCAATAATGGTCTAAAATCTCATAATTTGTATATGAAAGAAACATTAGAGATTTTTCCAAATTTGGCAACAATGCTTAAAATTTTAGGACATTACCCAAAACAAGTTATAAAGGCAGAAAGTTTCTAAGTAATTGCATTCTATAAAGTTCAATCAGACATGCTTGAGGAAAGACTAAATTACCTCACTACTGTCTTTATTACAAATATTACAAAAATTGATGTCTCATGAAAAGTTGATTGATAGATTACAGCCAAAAAATGAAAAGATGTATTAGGGAGTTAAGTAATTATATATATATATATATATATATATATACACACACACACACACACACACACACACACACACACATATATGTGTATTACATATTATATATGTGTATATATACAAATATACATATATATGTATGTAGATATACATATGTACTATATATACACATTATAATATAAACATTATATATAAATATATATAATTTTTCAGGATTCTTCTATTTGTGGTATTTGTTAGCTTTTAAAAGTTATACTTAGATGTGATTTCTTTCTCATTCTAAATAAACATTTATATTTGTACCTGACTTTCTTTTTATAAGTTTTGAATTATTTTTCTTGAAGTTGGTTATGAAAACAAACAAATAAATAAATAAATGTCAGACTCCCAAAAATCTGAGTCCCCTTGGTGACCATACAGCTCTGCTAGCCTGGACAGACATTCTAATTTGGAGGTAGGCAAAATACTGGACAAAATTAAATGGGAGAATTGAAGACTTTCTTCTCATCACCCACCATGCTTTGGGACTGTATGTTATTCACGACAATGGAAGCTCTTAGCTTTAACAGAGTAAAAATAATTGCTCTAAGATAATGATGCTTTGCATTTTGTTTAATTTCTCATAAGGAAGGTAATAAAAATTGATTCTCAGAAGATCAACATAGGAAAAAGTTTTGAAGTGTAGGTCTGTGTCCTGGTAGTTTTAGTGGCCAGGCTGGTGGTCACTAATTACAAAAGGATGACTCATTTCTTTTCCCCACACATAAATTTGTCTCTGGTCACAAATTGCATAGACTTAGATAGGTTTTGATACTCCAAGTCACATGTTTGCCATTTGGAGAAGTAATGAGCACATTTAAGGAAAACCTCTAAAGAAATAAGGCTAGGTGGCTGGGCGTGGTGGCTCACACCTGTAATCTCAACACTTTGGGAGGCTCAGGCAGGCAGATCACTTGAAGTCAGGAGTTTGAGACCAGCCTGGCCAACATGGTGAAGCCCCGTCTCTATTAAAAATACAAAAATTAGCCAGGCGTGGTGGTGCATGCCTGCAGTCCCAGCTACTCGGAGGCTGAGGCAGGAGAATCACTTGAACCCAGAAGCAGAGGTTTCAGTGAGCCGAGGTCACACCACTGTACTCCAGCCTGGGCGACGGAGCAAGACTCCATCAAAAAAAAAAAGAAAGAAAGAAAAGAAAGAAAGAAGAAAGAAAGAAAGAAAGAAAGAAAGAAAGAAAGAAAGAAAGAAAGAAAGAAAGAAAGAAAGAAGAAAGAAAGAAAGAGAGAAGGCTAGCAACACAAGCTATCCAGAGACCATAAATTGCCATGGAGCAGCTCATGGTTTTCTGAAGTGCAAACTACTAACCTGGTCATCTTTAATTCACCTGATGGATGAGAAATAATGTGAGTCAGCGAGACAAGGATACTTAAATCAATGGCTGCCTTACAAGAAAAGAGTCGAAATACAGGTATTTTGTTTTAAGGCACACTGAAAAGAGCTTGATCCGCTCAAAATATTTTTCCAGAGTAAGAGTCATCTCTTTTTAAAAATTATCTTTTCCACAGTCTTCTTGACAATATTAATCCTTTTATTTAGGAAGCATGACACAAAGCCTCTGTGATTTTAGGGAAATTCTACCACACCGTTTTCCCTCCTTAGTTAGAATCACATGTTTAAACTTGAAGAGGCTATTGCTGGGGTTATAAACATTTCTACTCCTGTTATTTGATCAATCTGATTGCAATCTGCAAAGGAAAATTGCTATAAACTACTTGAATGTGAATGATGTACAATTGTCTTAAGATGCTCAATAGAGTAGAAACCACCTCAAGAAAAAAAATTTTTTGCAGTATGGTTTGTTTTTCCTCAACTTTTTATTTTTAAGAAGTCAAACCAACAAAAAAAATGTCTAAAGCATAGTACAGTTTATATCTATATATTCTCCACCTAGATTCACCCGTTGTTAGCATTTTGCCTGTTTGTCATTTCCCTTTTACTTTCTACGTTTTGTTTTGCTTTTTCCTACAGAACCATTTGAATATAAGTTGCAGACATCATAATACTTCTGCACTGGGTACTTTAGTATGTGTCACCTAAAAACAAATACGTTTTTCTTCCTAACCACAACATCTCTCTAACCACAATACCATGAGATTATTACACACAAGGCAGTTCACATTGATGCCCTAATGCCATCAAATTAAAATCTATATTCAAATGTCTTCTGTTATTCTAATGTCTCTTATTCCTGTTTTATTTTTCCAGGATCTAATCAAGAGTCACTCCTTGCAGTAATGTTCACGTTTCCTTCGTCTCTTAAAAGATATCCCTCTAGGTATTTGTTTGCCTTTCTTGACATTGACTTTTCTTTTTAACCAATTAAGGCCAGTTGTCTTATTTAGTGCCCCCAAATTTCAACTGGACTGTTTTATCACGATTACATTCATGTTCACCATTTTTGGCAATACTACATAAGTATACTTCCCACTGCTTCTCATTCAGAGGTATAGGATGTCAGTTTGTCCCATTATTGATAATGCTAACACTGATCACTCATTTATGGTTGGTGTTTCCAAGATCTCAACATTGTAAAGGAATCTTTTACACTTTGAAATTAATGTCATCTGTGGGATAATACTCTGAGGGGACCATGTAAATATCTTATGCCCCAACAATATCTCACTCAATGGTTTTACCGTCCATTGAGAATTTTTGCCTGAATAAATGATTATGGTGAGTGGAAAAGGGGGATTTCTAATTCTATTATTTCTATATTTATTAACTGGCATTCTTTTGTGAAGAAGTACTTTTCATATCCATCTGCCTTTTTAGTGAGTATCATTTTTGGACTTGTGGGTTCTTTTATTTACTAGGTTGTAATCCATTACCTTTATTATTCTTTTTGATGTTCAAATTATCCCAAACATGGCAAGTGGGATTCCATTCAGACAGCTCTAGAGTCTTTTTATGTCCCCATGCTTCTGGCAAAAGATGTCCAAGCCTTACCTTGAACTTTCCTGATCCCTTCCTGGAACCAGCCATTTCTGAAAGAACTCTGATATTTTTTCTTTTTTAGTGGGGAACATATTTAGAAATACATATACGTCTGAAGTTCACACTGACAGCTACAATTCAAATCCAATACCTTCTTCCATTTCACATTAGTAACTCCTATGTCTTGCAGTGAAAACATTGGTTCCCAACAACGTAAATATATTTCCTAATTTGTCTTTTCTACAGTACATACGAAATAGGTCCAGTATGATTACATCAATAGCCTTATCAACAACAAAACTTGGCCGAAAGCGATGGCTCATGCCTGTAATCCCAGCACTCTGGGAGGCCAAGGTGGGCAGATTATGAGGTCAGGAGTTCAAGACCAGCCTGGCTAACATGGTGAAACCCTGTTTCTACTACAAAAATTAGCTGGACGTGGTGGCGGGTGTCTGTAATCCCAGCTACTCTGGAGGCCGAAGCAGGAGAATTGCTCGAACTCAGGAGGCGGAGGTTGCAGTGAGCCGAGATCGCACAAGAATACTACAGCCTGGATGACAGAGCAAGACTCTGTCTCGGGGGTGGTGGGGGGGAACCTCGCAATAAAATTCAAGATTTCTTTGCAGTTTTTCTCATACTTAGAAAAATACATTAATGATATACAGTCAGGGTACGACATTCAAATTATACTTAAATAAACATTTTTTGTGTGATTGTTCTTAATTTTCTATACAAATGGGCTCATTCGCTTGCATTTATATCCAATTACAGGATTATCTTTTCGCATTATTTTTAATTTAATTTTGTTTCTGAATGTGCAAAGCATTTACAGCATTCAAAAGTAAAAACGATATAAAAAGTACATACCAAGGAGTCTCACTGCCAATGCTATCACTTCCACCCTGTTCCCACCCACTTTCTTTCTATGGTAAAAACATATTCATTTTTGGTTTATCCTTCCTGTATTGCTATTTTATAATACACACACACACACACATGCGTGCATGTGCCTATCTGTTACTTACATATCTTTCTACCTATCTAATGCATAAATATCATCTCATTTCCCTTTCTTACACAAAAGGTAGTATACTACATATACTTAGGTGATTTTTTTCCAAATTATTGTGTATCCTGGAAATCACTTCATATCTATTGAGGTCTTTCTTAATCTTTTTTATTTTTACTGTGACTAGTATTCCATGTGTGAATTCATCGTAATTTATTCTACCAGTTTCCTGTGATTGAACATTTGGGTTGTCGCCAATACTTTGCTGTTACAAATAATGTTTCAGTGAATAACCTTGTGCATATGTTGTTGGTTTTTTCCCTCACATTCGAGCAAGTGTATCTTCAGGTTAATTCCCACAAGTGGGAATTGCTGCTGTGCCAAGGATAAACACATGTGTAATTTTGTTAGATAAAGCCAACTTCCCTGCATAGAGACTGTAGCATTTTGCGTTCTCATCCACAATATTTGGGAACCTGTTTTTCATAGCCCTGTATACAAAATATGTTATCAAGCTTTTGAATTTTTTAATTCTAATAGGCAAGAAATGGTATCTCATTGAAGTTTCCATTTGTATTTATCTTATTATGAAAGAAGTTATAAAACTTGTTATATATTTGAGGGCCTTTTTTCTGTGAACTGGTTGTGTCCTTTGCTCATTTCTTAAATAGATTTTGAAAAATCTATTTAAGAAAATTTTGTATATTAGAGCTACAAGTCCTGTGTTTATCTATGATAAATGCAACATGGAATGATAGTGGAGATGGTGCATATCCTTTTTAGGGAAATTTTTCAGACAGATAAACATAGCCAATATTTTGTCCCCATCTACCATTTGTCATCTGACTTTGTTTATGGTGTTTTAAGTCATTCAGAAGTTGTTGGGTTTTTTTAATGTACTTGAGTGTATCAGTCTTTTATTGTATCTGGAACTTGAGTCATAACTTATCCATAGCTTACTAAAAACCTTCACCAGTTCTCTTCCAGTCCTTGTGTGGTATCTTAGTCAGTGTGTGCTGCTAGAACAAAATACCTGAGACTGGGTAATTTATAAAGAACAAAAAGTTTATTTCTTACAGTTCTGGAGGCTGAGAGTCCAAGATCAAGGTCCCAGCAGGCTTGGTGTCTGATAAGGGGCCCTATCTCTCCTTCCATGATGGCACTGTGTTGGTGCATCCTCCAAAGGGGAGATGTGCTGTATCCTCACATGGTGGAAGAAATGAAAGGGCAAGTAAGCCAAATGCTGTGCGAAGCCTCTTTTATAAAGCCTTAATCCCATTGTTAAAAGAAATGCCCTCATGGTCTAATATTCTCTTAAAGGCCTCACTTAATACTATCACATTGGCAACACCTGAGTTTTGGAAGTGACATATTCAAACCATAGCATATAGTTTCATATTTGACATTAGATGTCTGCCCCATTTAGAGTTTGCTCTGGTGTATGATGTAAAGGGTGATTTTTCAGTTGTTCTAACATAATTTATTAAAAAGCCTGTGTTTTTGAACAATGAGAACACATGGACACAGGGAGGGGAACATCACACGCCAGGGCCTGTTGGGGGGTCGGGGGCAAGGGGAGGGAGAGCATTAGAACAAATACCTAATGCATGCAGGGCTTAAAACCTAGATGATGGGTTGATAGGTGCAGCAAACCACTATGGCACATGTATACCTATGTAACAAACCTGCACGTTCTGCACATGTATCCTGGAACTTAAAGTAAAATAAAAACAAAAAAAGCCTGTGTTTGCTTAGTGATTTGAGACACCATCTTTATCATATATTACATTTTTATATGTGCTTGTTTCTCTTTCTGAAATTGCTATAATACTTTTTTTTTTTACTAATGTGTCTCTGTATGCACCTGTACCCTCTATTTTAAGTACAGAAGTTTGTATAACTTTGGTAATTGGTAAAATGTTATTCAGAATAAATTTTCCTAGCTACTTTTTTGTTCATTTTACAATATGAACCTTAGAATCAACTTATATAGCTCTAGAAATAAAACTTGTTGGATTTTTGTTAGATCATATTTAATTTATATATTCACTTGGGGAGAATTAACTTTTTTATGTTGAGTCATTCTATGTAAGAATAAAGAATTTCAGCTGGGAACACTGGCTCGTGCCTGTAATCTCCAGGACTTTAGGAGAAAGTAGGAGGATTGCCTGAGTACAGGAGTTCAAGACCAGCCTGGGCAACAAAGTGAGACACTGTCTCTCAAAAAAAATTCAAAAAATTAGCCAGGCGGGGTTGCACGTGCCTGTGGTCACACATGCCTGTCGTCCCAACGGCGGCTCAGGCAAGAGAACTGTTTGAGCCCAGGAGTTTGAGGCTGCAGTGAGCCATGATCTTGCCACTGCCCTCCATCCTGGGTGACAGAGTGAGACATCATCTCAAAACACACACACACATACACACACACACAAACACACACACACAAGAATTTCTTTTAATTAAAATCTGCTTTTGTCCCTTTTCAGGTGTATTTAAAATTTCCCTTATAGATTTTTCACATTTCTTTTTAAGTTTATTCCTATTTTATATTTTTGTTGTTGTAAATGGGGTTTTTCTTCCATTATGTCTTCTAACTGGTTACTGTTTGTATATATGAGATTATTGATTTTCATATAATAAAATTGTATCCTTACCAAATTTATGTATATGTTCATTTTATTACCTACTATCTCAGGTTTCCCAAGAATATTATCTCATCAGTAGCAAATAGACATAGTTTTATTCCTTTATTTTTCCCCATTCTTGTGCCCCTATTTGTTTTGTCTTATCTGAATACAATGTCCAACACTCCCAATTCAACATGAAATAATAGTGGAGATAGTAAACATCCTTCTTGGGGCAATTTTTCAGACAGATAAATGTAGTAGTGTTTCATTTTCCATAGTATAGTAAGTGCAACCTGCTAGAGCAATAGACAACTGTCCCCAGGCAGAAAACCTGTTTTATTTGTGATACTCCAAAGGGTGCATTTCTGTAGAGTTAACTTTAAGATCCAATTTTCTTTTAATGCAGAAATCAAGGAAACTTTCTGATATTACCTCAAAAAAGTCTTGAATTATATGTATCAAATGGCTGTCTTCTCTCTGTGTTGATGCGGTGGTCTAATAAAAGCCACAGAAGTCCTGGAAATAGGAAGAGGATATGTCTTTGTGATATCAAGTCTCAGGGAAAAAGCCAGATTCCAGTCACTGGCAGGATAATGGAAAACTAAATTCATCTGTGTTTTTATGATTGTAAAAAACATGCATTAGGTATTTGTTCTAACGTAGTACTTTCTTAAATGTGTATGTGATTAGAAATTCTTTGGTGTAGAAAATCTTGAAAAAATTTTTAGTGACAGGGCAGCAGAGAATATAGTTATTATAGTATGTTCTGGCCAAATTCATGTAATAGCAAAACTGTCATCTCAATTTCAAGTTGCTTCTGCATACAAGTGAATTTAATAATAACATATGGGGGTCTTTTTAATCACAGATGCCCCAGGATAATTATTAAAAGATTTTTCTGAAAATTGTATTTAGTAAGACTTAATCCTTGGAAGTAGTTTGGGAAAAAAGTTATGCTACACTAAGGTAGCACATTATCTGAAGTAGTAACCAAATTTACAGTAAAAAAAATTATTGCTATAAGAAGATATCAATCCTTATACATATAAAGCAAGTCAGAGAAGCCTCACAATGTATCAATGTGAGGAGAAAAATGCTAACTAAAAAAAATTAGTGTTTTTCTTATGAACATACTTATATAAAAAAGTATTTTTTCCAAGCAAAGTGGCCAATAATAAACAAAATTCTGCATAAATCAAAGGTAGAAAAAAAAGTCCTTGAATAATAATGTTTTAATCAAAATTTCCTGAATTCCCCATTAACCTACTTATTTTGATGGCATATAAATGGAGTTCTATACACAAGGGAAAGTCAATATTTTGACAAAGAAAACTCCAAAAAGAGAATGGGCTAAAGTAAGTTATTTCTTGTTGCAAGTAAAAAATCACCTTTAGTGGTGACTACAATTGTATTTATATTTGCTATGTTAAAATAAGTTTTTGTTCAACAATATCTGACTTTTTGAGGCAAAGGACTTTTGTATTGTGCTTTTATTTGAAACTTGTGTTATCCATATAATTGCCTTAGTACTTCACTTTTTACATGTCAACACAGCTATTCAACATATATATGTTACCTACCATGTGCCATGATGGTGGATAGACAGTAAATGGTCCTGATTTTCAAGGAGCTCACAGATAGTTGGCAGAGACAGAAAGAAAAACTGATTATTGCATCTAGGGATTAAAAGGAAAGGCACAGCGATATCAGAAAGAAGGCAAGATCAATCCTGCAGGGGTCGTCAGGGAAAATTGCACAGTCACAGAGACCTGCACAGCAGAAGAAGGGTCAAGAGAAGTACAGGCAGGGTATAGAAAAAAGAATAATTCATTAAAAAATCATATGTTTGGGAAATAGCAAGACATCTGGAATGGTGGCAACTCTTTGTTCAATGTCTGTTTTCCCAGTTAGATTCCAAGGTCTGTAAAGCTAAGAACTATGTCTTTCTCATTCAGCATTATATTCCTTTCCAGTGTCTAGCATAGTATCCAGCACTTTTAAGAAACTCAGTGACTATATTCATGTTTTTCTACCCATGCTTCTTAATATTTTTATTAATCATAGAATACTTAATACATATAAAAGTTTATAGTATAATAGATACCCATATACCCACCACCCAGATTAAGAAACAAAATATTACCAATCTACTTAAGACCTGTTATGAACACGCCCACTTCTCCCCAACCAATAACTACTACTGTGAATTTTATATTTAATAATTTTTGGCTAAATTTTGTATTTAGCAATTTAGTTAATATATTTGTGGAAATATTTAAACTTGATATAACTATTATCATGATGTAGATTTTTTCCTTGATTTTGTTTCTTTCCTTAACATTATGTTTATGAGATTCATCCATGTTGACCCTTGTATTAATTTTCATTGCTACATAGTAGTCTGTTGTGATTATACACTATTTTTCTTTATCAGTTTTGCTTACGATGGGTGTTTATTTCCAATAGTTTGTTCTTACAAACAATGATGCTATACATGTTCTTGTACATGTACATATGTAATAGAGTTTCTGTTCTAGGTATACACTTGGAAGCAGATTTGTTGATTAGTATTGCTCAGCTTTCTCACCAGTACTTGGAATTGCAGCCCTCTTCTATTTTCCCTGATTGGATATATGTGAATGGTATCTTATTATTTTATTTTGAATTTCCCTAATTATTTTTGAAGTTTTCATTTTATGTTTACTGGCCATTTAGATTTGCCTTCTGTGAGTTTCTGGTTCATCTCCTTTGACAATTTTACTTATATGCAATTCACCTTTTTAAATTGATTGAGATCAACTTTATTGATTCAGTTATCATTAATATGTGTTGTAAATATAATCCCTTTTTACTTTGATGAAAGATACTAATGTCAAATCTAATTAATCTTTCTTCTTTTGGGTTTGTGTCTTTTAAGTCTTATCTAAGAAATCCTTTTCTGGGCCAGGCGCGGTGCCTCACACCTGTAATCCCAGGCCTTTGGGAGGCCGAGGTGGGCGGATCACCTGAGGTCAGGAGTTCACAGACTGGCCAACATAGTGAAACCTGTCTCTACTAAAAATACAAAAAATTAGCTGGATGTGGTGGTGGGTGCCTGTAATCCCAGCTACTTGGGAGGCTGAGGCAGGAGAATCGCTTGAACCCAGGAGGTGGAGGTTGCAGTGAGCCAAAATCATGCCATTGTACTCCAGCCTGGGCAACAAGAATGAAACTCCATCTCAAAAAAAAAAAAAAAGAAAAAGAAAGAATTCTTTTCTACCCAGAATTCATTATATATATAAATAGATATATAGATATATCGGTATTATGTTATGTTACATTATGTTAACTACCTTATAACATAATATCGCATATGTTAGATTATATATTTTTAATCCACTTGAAGTTTATTTTTGTATATGATATGGAATAGGGATCTGAAATCTGATTTTATTTTTCAAAAGTTGATAATTTCCTAAATAGCTCATTTTTTTTGAATAATTCATCATTACTTTATCCACAATGGCATCTTCATCATATATTAACATATATGAGTACCTTTCTTCATTTATCCTGTTGCACTGTTTTGTCTGTCCCTATACCAATTCCATACTTCCTTAATTATTTTTGTTTTATAAACTAAAAGAACCTCAATCAAATTAAGGCTCAGTGTTTTTTTTGGCAAGACTATCTTGTATGTGGTATTTTGCACTTCTACCAGGACATATATAACATCTGATTTCTCTCTTTTTTATGGTTTCTGTACTGGTAGATTACTTCCTTTTTCTTTCTCCTCCCTTTGTTTTCAAATTGCCTTTATAATCTTGGGCTTATTTTTCTTCCACATAAATTTTAAAGCTGGGTTTTTACTATTGATAAATCTGAATATTTCTATCTTATTTTTCATTTCCCTGAAATTTTACCTTCTTTCATCTTTTCAGACTATTTATGATTGATTGAGTCTTTTAAAAAATAAAATAATTGGGCTTGAATTACATGGGGCCCCTTTGACTATTCTTTTATCTATTTTTGTTTTTTTTTTATTTATACATAACAGTTATACAATTTTCTGCTTACATGTCATAATTTGACATATTCATATAATCAAATCAGGGCAATCGGGATATCTGTCACCTTAAATATTTATCTTTTCTTTATGCTAGGAACATTCAAATTCTTCTCCTTTAGCCATTTTGAAATGTAACTGTGAAATAGAACCCTTATTTGAATTTTTTTTAAGTTAAAGGAATTAAGTTGTCAGGGAAATGGGAACATTTATTGAATATCTTTTATTGAAGATTCACTTTTAATTTTTTAAAATGTAATGATGGCATTGAGGTTGTCCTAAAAGAAGAGCATTTCAAAATAATCTGTGACCCGGTGGTGGTAGAGATGGGATTGTTTAGGAGGAAATAAGTAAAGATCTAGATAAAGAATAATTGGTCATATATTGGTAATTGCTGAAGCTGGGCCATTGGTGATCATTACCTAGACCCATGCATTCATCAGGAGTTTTTAAAAGTGATGATAGGTCAATTTGGACAACTTCTTGTACATTTATTTCCTGGAATAGGTATACAAAGAGAAACTCTCACAATAATTATTTTCATAGTCTGAAGCCTCAGGAACACTTTTAGGAAATAAAGAACTTATTCTTCTTTCTTTTTAAATTTATTTTCAAAATATTGAGATAGTTTCTAGACCCTGCAAAGGCTGTAGCCAATGAGTTTATTTATTTCTATAAATCATAAATAATTAGTATCAAATCAAACTTCTGGGTTTATATTTATCTGATATGTTTTAATGCATTGCAGTTGTTATCCTTATTGAGGGATGACATTTCCCATCTTTGGCCAGAGCAGCTTAATCAAATGACTTTATGAGCCCCTGAGTAGAGTTTCTGAGAGCTTCCTTACTTTCTGGTATGAAGATGTTCCTGGATTATCCTGTACTTTTCCTGCCCCAGAGGTGTAATCTGCCATATTTCTGATGGGGGTTCATCTTTTTATTTCATTTATTCTCTACTTTGGTGGGATATATATGTTTTATTTCCATTTTTTAACTGACTTCCCAGAAAATTTTAACATATTTGGTTTACCCAAAACATATAGTCTTATCTTTGTAAATAATAGAAAGATATTAAAAGTTTAACTGTGAACAATCCTCTATTAGCTTGCTAGGGCTGCCATAACAAAGTAATATAAGCAGGGCGGCCTAAACAATAGAAATAGGTTGATTCACAGTTCTGAAGGTTAGAAGTCCAAAACCAAGGTCAGCACGGTTGGTTCATTCTGAGAGTTTGTAAGAAAGTATCTGATCCAGGCCTCTCCCTAGCTTCTGGTTTGCTGGCAGTCTTTGGCATTCTTTGGCTTGTAGAATCATCGCCTGTGTCTCTGCCTTCATTGTCACATGATGTCCTCCCTACATGTGTGTATCTTCTCCTTGGGTCCAAATTCCCCCCATTTGGCTGGGTATGGTGGCTCACACCTGTAATCCCTATATCACTTTGGGAGGCCGAGGAGGGCAAATCGTTTGAGCCCTCGAGTTCAAGACCAGCCTGGGCAACATACGGAGAAACCCTACAAAAAAATGCAAAAAATAGCCAGGCATGGTGGCTCACACCTGTAGTCCCAGCTACTCAGGAGGCTGAGGTGAGAGAATCACTTGAGCCAGGGAAGTGGAGGTTGCAGTGAGCAGAGATCGCACCACTGTACTCCAGGTGGCGGACATAGGGAGACCTTGACTCGAAACAACAACAACAAAAAACAATTCCCCCTATTTTATAAGAGCATCCGTGATATTAAATTAGGATCCACCCTAATGATCTTCATTTTAAATTGATTACCTCAGTAAAGACTCTATCTCCAAATAAAGTGTCATTCTGAGGTACAACAGGGGTTAGGACTCCAATTTTTGGAGAGGGCCACAATTCAACCCATAACTACTCTTCCATTTTAAAAGTTATCATTATACAATAATTTTTCCACATTTTACCACGTAATAAATATTACTTTTTTATAAATGATTTATATTTACCCTCATATTTACCCATTTTTTCACATAAGATTTTTTTCTTGAATTTTAAACCTTCTGTCTTGGATTGTTCTACTTTTGCCTTAAGTACTGTATCCTTTTGAAATTCCTTTAGTGAAGTCAGTGAGAGATTAACTCCCCCAATTTGTGTTTGCCTGAAATTCTGTATTTTCATTCTTGAGAGATAGTTTAACTAGGTTTACAGTTTTAGATTAACTTTTATTTTCTCCCAGCACACTAAAGATGTTTTCCTGGTTATCATTTTTGCTGCTGTGACATCACTCTAAGTTGTATTCCTTTGAAAGTACATTGTCTGTTTTAACCAGATGCTTTTAATCTTCTCTTGTCACTGTGATTTTCACTTTAATTATAATGTGACTGAGTTAAGGTTGGTTTTTATTTTTTCTGTTTAGGATTTTTGTGTTTCCTAAATCTAAGAATCTTTGTCTTTCCTCAGTTGTGAAAAATTATCATCTGATATTTTAAAAATATTTTCTTTCCCTCTTCTATTTTTTTATTCTGGAACTCCAATTACCTTTATGGCAGACCTTTTCATTGTGTTTTCCCTATCTCTTAACCTGTCTTTATATTTTCTTAATCTCTCTATGTTAAATTCTGCATAATTCTTCAGATATAGTTTATTAATTTCTCTTCTGTTGTGTTTGATATGATTTTAACCCACTCCTGATCTTTAATTTAAATAAATATATTTTTATTTCTGTAAACTCTGTGTAGTTCTCTTCCAAGCCTATGTAATTTAAAAATGTACTCTTAGTCTTTTGTCATGTTTAAAATATATTTTTTTAATTTGGAGGAACATACTAAGCACATTTATTTTATACTGTTCATAGATAATATCAACATTTCAGGTCCTATGTGGTTCCTCTAATTCATGGTTTATTGTTTTTGTTGACTCTGCTCACTGTGGTCTGTTTCCTTGTATGTGTGAGCTTTTATTTTGCTGAACTTAATTTGAAGAAAACATAAGAATGCTTTTCTCCCCACGGATATGAGTTTTCTCTGGTAGGTGCTCTACCAACCTGGTGTGCTACCCACCTGGAAGCACTTAAAATTAAATTGTCAGTATATCCTTGCTGGAACTCTGCAAGTGTTTTAAGTTCAAATCCTGAACTTACGTTCCAATAAGCTTGTAATTCTGAATTCTCAAGGGATACTTTCCCCACCTGAAGCCAAGGATTATGATTTTAAAAGTTTGCTTTTGGTTTTCTTCTAGTTCGACTTATCACCACAAGCCTAGCCCCATCTTACTAGATAAAAGGGCTTATCTCCTATTCCTTTATGAGGCTGTCAAAAGCCTGGCCTCTGTTTCTGGTATCGTCAAACACCTCCAGGGAAGTCAGGGCTTTAGTGCTAGCTTATCACTCAGTTTCATTTTTCCTTTTGTTTTGAAGATATTCCTCTCATAATTTCTAGATGCTTTTGGTGGAAGAAGTTTTACAATGTCTAGTCCAACAGAAGTGGATATTTCTCTACATCTCTTTAAATAAAAAATTTACCACCTCCATTCTAGCAAGGCTATTTCAATCAATGTTAAAATGTTCAAAGACTAAATCTAAATTATATATTTAAAAGCATAAAAATAACCTTTAAAGTGAAATCTGGATTAATGTGGAGGTAATATCAAGAAAGTAAAAAGAAGGAATGCCAAGATTATTAAAACCAGTACCAACATTTTACTTAATAAGCTGTCTATCCTCCTAGCCATTATTGTCCCAATGGTAGATGAATTACAGTTATGATGCAAATTTTGAAACTTATCTGGAGATGCATCAGTCAAACATTTGACATTGATCAAACAGAATTCATTCAGTGAAATTTTAAAAATAACATTTTAACTACACGATGTAACTTTAATTTCTTCATCTCTTAACTTCAATATATTTAGTAGTCTGAAAGTTAAAGCATCTAGTAAAAACTGCAGCTTAAGTGCAAATATATATTTACACAAAGAGCCTTTTGGAATTAAGCTGGGAAGGTAATTTAGACAAAACTTAATCTGTTAACTGACCTTCAGTAAAATTAGTAAAACCAAATTCATTCTATTGTTAGAGATTTCTACAATTTCTCTTATAACCTAACCTAACACAGAAAAATAGTATTTTGTCTCAAAATCTATCTTCTTACTTAGGCTAATTTAATTAATTTTCGTGTTCAATGGATGATCACAATGTGTGGTATTTCTCTTTAGTATAAAAATGCTATTCTAGATTTCTCATGTTTTGCTAATTTCATATAGTTCAAATTAAGCTGGTAATAATCACCAAGGGGTATGCAATCTCTAATAACTGTAAAATCTTCTTAAGCTTTTTCCTATTGGCATTACCATAGTGTTTACCTTGGCAATGGAAGAGAAGCCAAAGGACATAAAGCACCAGGTAGTATTTCTAATATCCCTGGCAAAGATTTCTGGCAGAAGCAGCATCCAAAAAAGTGCATTAGCTCTAGCTTTATACAGTCTCTTACAAGAAGGGGGAAAGGAGGTAAATGTGCAGTTGGCAACTTAAGAATTGCTGAGCTATGGGTCAAATTTTGCTCCACTGAATAAACAATAAAATTCCATCAAACTCAGCTTAATATTGCATGGTCAGTAGTGACCTTCATCAGTGTAGGTTTAACTGGATTGGTGCATACAGATGAAGAATCATCTTTTTAAACTGTAAATCATATGCAGTGGCCCTGCTTAAAACCCTTGAAGCAATTATATTGCTCTCAGAATAAAATTCAAATTTCTTATCAAGGCCCATAAGACCTTACCAGATTTGGCCCCTATCTTTCTCTCTAACATCATTATACAACACTCCCTCCTGTCTCTCTGGATTCAGGCCACATTGACCTCCTTTCTGCTGCTGAAATATGCCAAGTTCTTTATCCAACCAAGGAAATTCAACAAAGAAAATATCATCTCTAAATTGTGCTAGAACAACTGGATATTTTTACTTAAAAATTAACTTTCATCCATGTATCACATTTATAAATAAAAATTAACTTGAAATTGATTATAGGCACAAACTTAAAAATTAAAATCAAAGAACTTCTAAAAAACCATGGAAGAAAATCTTTGTGATCTGGGTCAGGCAAATCTTTCTTAAAGACACAATAAATAAGATCTCTAAGAGAAAAGAAACTGACAAAATAGGTTTCATCAAAATTGAAAACTTTTTATTTTTAGACATGGGTGAGGGAAGCAAAAAAGCAAGTCATAAATTAGGAGAAAATATTTGCAAAATACATATTTGACAAAGGGCATGTGTCCAAAATATGAAACGAACTCTTAGAACTCAAGAAGAAGACAAACAACCAATTAATGAGAAGACAATAAAAGATTTGAATGAAAACTTCACAAAAGAAGATAAACAAATGGAGAATACGCACATGAAAAGACTCCTAACATCACAAGTCATCAAGGAAATGAAATAAAAATCAAAATATGATAACATTACATACCCACTAGCATGGCTAAAAATTAAAATACTGACAATGTCAAGTGTTCACGATGATGTGGTACAATGACGACACTCATACATTGCTGATAGGAATGCAAAATGGTGCAGCCACTTTGGAAGTTGCTATGGCAGTGTCATATAAACATATCCACCAATCCTACTTTTAGGCATTTATCCAGGAGAAACAAAAATCTGTGTCCACATGAAAACTTGTACATGAAGCATTATCCACTACTGTCACAATCTGAAAACAAGCCAAATGTTCACCAACATGTAAACAGGTAAATTGTGATATATCCAGATGAAGGAATATTACTCAGTAATAACAAGGAACTCAGTATACACAACAACCTGGGTGGATCTCAAAAGCATTATGTTAAGTGAAAGAAAACAAACACAAAAAAACTACACACCACTTGATTTCATTACATGAAATTCTAGAAAAGGTAAAAGCATAGTGAGAGAAAGCAGATTGGTGGTTGCCTGGGTCTAGAAGTTGGGGCAGAAGATCAACTGCAAAGATGCACAAGAAAACTTTTTAGGGTGAAGGAACTGTTTTATGTCTTGAATCCAATTACCAGAATTCATCAAACTGTGTATAATTACCAACATTCATCAAATATACACTTTAACTAGGTGACTTTTCTGTTATAATAAAGTAAAAAAATTAGCAGTAACCACAACAGTGTTGAAAACCAGACTAACAAGGTTTGATGGGAGAACAATATTTTATCACTAGCATTGTATAGAATTGCGTGGTGTATACCATTGTATACCATTGGGTGGTGATGACAGAAAAATGACTTTGACTTTTAGTCATCCTTAAAGGAGAATGGGAATGAGGTATGGAAATAAAAACAAGATTTAGTCTGCATGATGACTGGGCCCCACAACTCCTCCCACACTGCTTCCAAAATACTTGTAGTCTCCGTGTTCCCCCAGGCATTTGAAGGGTTATTTTCTAGCAAAATAAATTAACCCCAGAGAAAAGTTCTTCAAATACGAATAGTGGAGGTCACCCAGTGAGTAGGTGGCTCACATCTAATCCCCTTAGAAAAAAAATTCCTGCAAAGGGAAACACCACCCCTGCATACAGCTTCATCGTGCCTCACTCACAACCACTCATAGACAGCCTGGAATCAACAACATGATGTAATGAGAACAAGAAAAACATACAAAGAACAGAGAGATCAGGTATGGAACAGCAGGAAAATTTATGACTTATTATTAATATCTAATAAAGAACAAGAAAGATATTGCATCCAATCAATGCATAAATATTTGAAGCATAAATATATAACAAGTGAGACAACCGCTTGGCAGGAATAATTTCATTAATTCATTCTACAAAACATTTTGGGGACTCACTGCTGTTTTACATTGTGCTGGGCTTCATATTATTGAATTATATGGAATTTAAGTAATTCCAAGTAGTTAATTAGCTAATTTAATAGATTAATTTAAGTAGTGGAAAAATAGTAAAGTGTGCTTCACAAGACCATGTTTTGTGTTCTCACTAATAATTTACTTTTAAAAATCATTTATCCAGCGTGGACCTCTGTTTATTCATTCCTGAACCGGGCATAAAAATATCTGATCCTGGGGCATGGAACGGGCAGTGACTGGAAGGGGGCACGGAACGGGCAGTGACTGGAAGGGGGCACAAGGGATCTTCTGGAATTTTGGTAACATTCTCTTTCTTGATATGTGGATGTGTTCAATTTGAGAGAATTCATCAAGTGATACACTTATGACTTGTGCACTTTTCAGTATGCATGTTGCACTTCAACAAAAAGGTTACTTTCAAACTTAGATGAGTTGTAAGGCCTCTTTCCAACCTGAATTAATTTATGATTCTATTACTGTTTTAAGTAAAGGATTATAGTAGAAAAAAGAAATCTGGACAGGAAATTTTAAAGCATGATTCTAGACCCAGTTTTTCACCAACTAGCTGTGACCTTTCACCAAACACCCAGTCCTTGAGGGACCACTTTTCTCACGTATACATTGAGGGGCTGAATCGATTTAGATTTTCTCTAACATCCCTCACGCTGGAAACATCTGTGATAATTATTATAAACATTTAACCGAAACCAGTGGTTTAGCAAAGCATTGTCAAGTTGACTTGTTCGCAGTCCTTCTATTGTAAACACATAAGCATCAAATGAGACATTTTTGGTCTGTAAATTGTACTAATGACAAGCATGACTTATTCTCATAATTGAGTTCTAGATCCTACCTGAAATCTTCTTTCTACTATTAATTTGCTTAGGGAGCCATTCTCTCAGTAATAAAAATTGGGGATTAAGTAGTTTTACTGTACTCTGTAAATGCATTTTCGTGGGCATGCCTCAAAAGGCTTTTCTTCTCTCCTGCTTTGCTTTTACAGTTCTTCCCACACTATCCATTTTTCCCCCTCAGAGAAAGAGCCTGACCCTCTAGCTTTATTCCTCTCTTGAAAAGCTCATAAAGCTTTTTAATTTAAAAATCATTGCTCTTTGGATCTGCCTATAAATCTTTATTTGAAACAGAGAAATAACGGGAGTTATTTTGAGGTTTTGACAAAGATTGTAAATTCTTTAATTCTTTTCTCTATAAACCATTTCATTTATAGGCCTAGTTCAGGGATTAATGGATCATCTAGCATGAGCTGTTTCTTGCCTCTGGATAAGTGTTTTCCCCCAGAATTTAATAGACAGAAAGTACTTCTTAAAGCCTTAATGTTATTAACACTGTTAAAAAGATGAATTTTTCTAAAAACATTTTTATAGGAATCTCTCCCTAAGGTAGCTTCTTTGGAGACTCCCTTAGGCTTTTTTGGGGAGGGGGAGGGATTGTTATTGTTTTGTTTTTTAAAAAATAAATTATATATTTAAGATACACATCATGATGTTATGGGATACATGTATATAGTTAAAAGTTATTATAGTGAAGCAAATTAATATATCCATCGCCTCACATAGTTACTCATTTCTTTTTCTTTGTTTTTGTGGCAAGAGTAGCTAAAATCCACTCATTTAGCAGGAATCTCAAATACAGTACAATTTTATTACCTATAGTCCCTTGAGGCAATTTTCATGTTTGGGTCAGTTGCTGTTACATATTATTTCTGTTCTTTTACTACTTTGTTATTCTCTTGAAGAAAAGTGGGCAATCTGATGTTGGTCACTTTTTTTCTAAGCCTCTGGGAATTTGGACAATGGATCACCTTTCAAAATCATCTATCTTCGGCTTTCAGTTTTTCATCTTTCCTGTTCCCTTTAGAGACAGCATGTGGGCGCTGCTTTTCTGGGAGTTAACACTTAAGACAATCAACCTAATGGGAAACTGTATTACATGCTTAACAAATTAGTCACTAATGTGTGCTTTCATGACATCTTGCTTTCAAATTTCATTATTTTTCCTCCTTTCTTAGAGGTCTCTGTACTAAAAAATACAAAGTCTTAAATGGCAAGAATTCACTATAAAAGATAGCTTGCCATATTATTCTTGAAGTGGGTATACATTTCTATTTTCCCTCACAAAGTTTATAGACCAACAAAGAAATTGAAGAGGCCTTGAAAAGAAATGCCCTTAAGTCACCTCAGAAAGGTAATTACCTCTCTTTTTCTTAAAAATATCCAGAAGTCTACCCAGGCCTCTGCTGGTAATGGACTGGGTTACCGCCAACTCTCAAGCAGACATAAAACCCTTCAGCTCTCTCACTGTCACATTTTTCTTTCCTCTGGAAAAATCACTTTCTCTCCTCTTTGCCAAACAATATCCCTTTTGTAATTTTAAGTCCATTCTTCTCAATCCTCTCCTTTCAAAATAAGACTGACCCATAAAAAAACAATCATCTGTTTCTCGATGTGTCTAAAGATTTCTTCTCTTAGAGAGAAAGGGAGAGACCCTGAGATATGAGATCATGTTTCCTCCAGACAATTTTCCTAAGATCGGAAACAAAAGCCTCTATGTCCCTATATCAGAATTTGCAAATCCAGTCTAAAGGGAAAGTACCGCTTACCGCGTAAGGATGTCCTGCCCTCCTTCAGATCAGCTGATCTCTAGTTAAATAATGGCAGCCACCAGAACCATGCACCCTGCACCCCATTGCCTGTTCTGTCCAGGTCACTGTGTCAAGCACTGGGAACACCAACAGGTCCAGGGGAATGTAGTCAACAAAACCATCTTGTTCACCTTGCACTTATTCAGTGCTTTTATGCTTATAAGGATCTTTAGCAAACCTTATTACACGTGATTTTTACAACAACTCTCTGAGGGTGACCTGACGGGGAAATAGATTTTTCTCCCCCCGTTCATAGAAAGAGACTATGGGACTATTATAATACCACCTTTGCATTTTAGGAAACTGAAGAACTGGAATCCAGTTTCCCTTTCTCCAAGTCTTCACAACCTCTACCTGCAGCCTCCAGTCTTCATCCTGACATATCCCTGGTATCATCTGGATATGGTTTGCTTACCCCTCACCAAATTTCCTGATAAAATTTATCCCCAGTGTTGGAGGTGGGACCTAATGGGAGGTATTTGTGTTATAGGGGCAGATCCTTCATGAAAAGATCAATGCCCCCTCTCTTGAGTGAGTGAGTTCTCACTCGTTTAGTTCCTGGGGAAAACATTTGTTAAAAAAAAGAGCCAGGCACCTCCTTCCCCACTCTCTTGCTTCCTCTCTCATCATGTGATCTCTGCACACACCTGTTCTTCTTTGCCTTCTGTCATGAGTGGAAGCAGCCTGAGGCCCTCACCAGATACAGATGCCCAGTCAGGATCTCTCCAGCCATCAAAATCATGAGCCAAAACAATCTTCTTTCTTTATAAATTACCCAGTGTCAAATATTCCTTTATAGCAACTCAAAACAGACTAACACCATACCATAATAACTCCAATTGTTTGATTCTCTCCTCTCCTATAATTCTTTCATTGCAGATATGTTATATTGCCAGAGCACAAATGCCAGTTGCTTTTAAACTCAGAACCCAAATAAGCTCTTTTTTTCAAAACTATTCTCATGTGTCAAGTTAATTGTACTAAATTCCTTTATCCAAGAAGGTTGAACTTAGTGATGATCCTTGTGGCAGCTCTCATTCTACCATGGTCGATAGTAGGCGAAGTCAAAAGTATATAGTTTCAGGAAAATCATCAATCAAATGGGTAAATACAAAACTATCCAGTGAGGAATAGAGCCTGCCATTACAAGTAAAGCAGAATTATAAAATACCATGGAGCGAATCTCTTAGTCTCCAACTGGCTAAGTCCCAGATATCATCTTTTTTCCTAAGCTCATCAGAAAGCAGGTTTTCAGCATGATCACTGTTATTTGTCACCACTGCTGTGAGTGAGTCTAAGAATATCATTAACAAGGAACATTGTCCCAGGACAGCTGCCACCCACAGAATCCCCAGGATGGTTAATAAGTGTCTCTGTCTGCCTTGGCATTTGTCCTTGCCAATACACTATCAACAAAGCAAATGTACTTCAGGATGAGCGACCTCATCAAGGTTTGTGGAGTCATGCTGTCTGATTTTTAGAATAAATGATATCATTATTTATACCAACAAAAAAAGTGTTTGTTGTTTGTATAGTATATGCAGGGCTCTGGGCTTAGACTGAATGATACAAGATGGCACCAGACACATATTTTTACCTGAAGGAACTGACAAGATAGCTGGGGATACAAGACTTGGATCTAAAAATTGAAAGTGCCGTTGCAATGTAGTACATTCACGTGTCACTGAATGATAGAAATACGTATTGAGAAACGCTTCATTAGGCAATTTCATCCTTGTGAGAACATCATGGTGTACTTACACAAACCTAGATGGTATAGCCTGTTCTACACCTAGGCTTTGTGGGGTAGTCTATTGTTTGCAGGCTACAAACCTGCACAGCATGTGACTGTGTGTACTGAATACTGCAGGCAATTGTAACATAATAGTAAGTATTTGTGTATCTAAACATAGAAAAAATATGTAAAAATACAGTATTATAATTTTATAAGAACACCATCACATGAGAGGTCCATCATTGATGGAAATCTCATTATGTGGTACATAACTATACCTTTGAATCCAGGATAAGTGATGAGGAGTGAAAGCATATGGGAGCTCATAGGCTGGAACAGTTTGGAGAGTTGAAGCAGGCAGGAGAGTCCACTAAATCTGGATCTCACACAGAATTTACTGGCTACGTTTACTCCTCATTCAGTCCTCAACATTATCATATGAGACAACATACTGTTATGGCCTGTGTTCCTCTTCTATTTTGCAAGTGAAAAAATTGAGGCTTGGAGGTAAGTAACTTGCCTAGTTCTCACACCTGGTGTTCAGGCAGTCTGACACTGGAACACTAGCTCTTAACCACGTTGTAGATGAGGAAACCACCACCCTTCTCTGAACATTAAGATGATTGGGAAAGAGACCCATACAAAAGCTCAGAGAGAAAGATCACTGTAGCCAATGGACTCTGCTAACTGGAATTTATGATGAAATGCTGCAGAAGCTATCCAGGACAGTGGCTGGCTTTGCCACTTCAACTCCAGTTGGCAAGGATGACTAAAGAAACACAGCACCAGGAAAGGAACACTGACAAGTTGAGCAGACAACATCCTCCAGGACACCAGAGTTTATGGAGAGAACTCTGGATAACAGAACTGGCAGACAAATATTTTAATATACACTGGGGTATAATATACACTAGGGTAACCAACCCCCAGAGTACAGCAGGCACTGTGGGGTGGGTCAGTGGCAGCTCCCAGAAGGAAGGTTAGTCACAAAAAGAACTAATATCCAGAAGTCATAGCATGACCTTTTTAACATTAAGTTAAACAAGGTACACCAACCTGCCACTGGCAGGAAAGGGTGCTGAATTTGTCATCAGAGTCAGATGTACTCTGGAAAGAGGAAAACCAAAGTCCAGTGGTAAGGTCCAAAGACAGAGACCAAGTAGCAGCAAAATTGACTTGATTCCAAGTCATATCTTTCCTGGCAAGAGCCTCGACATCTCTTTTCTCTGGGCCAGAATTGAGCAAAAGGCTCAAGATGAGATTGATTGAACCTATACTTAAGAATCAAAGATCCCTAGTTGTGGTTTAATAGGCCTTCAGAAGATGGGAACTAAGCAGCACCTATAATAATTTCTATTTTCTTTTAGCAAACATTTATTGAGTATCTACTATGTACCAGGCACTCCTATAAGCGAAGGACTATGGTAGTGAGAAAGACAGACAGGTCTCTGTTCCCTTTGCACTTATATTCCAGAGGGAGCATAATTAAATAAATTAAGATGAGGCAAAAAAATGTTTTAAAAAAAGGTTTTTGCAAAGTCACAGAGGCAGTAAATGTCATGGGTTGTTTGAAAGAGAAATAACTAGTCTGGTTGCAGCAAAAAGTTTATGGAAGGAATCTAGGGAATTCATCCATGCACTGTATCCAGAATCACCAAAATGGTGCATGTTGGAGCTCAGTGAGCGGGCAGACCACCTGCCCAGTCCCTCCTGCCTGCAGAGGAGAACTCTAGGCTCAGAAAATGGGGGTGAATAGAAGCATGAAACGCAGATCTTAGTGAATATAGGCCCTATTGCCTTTTATTTGGTGAGCACTCTGCAAATTATTAGTCCATGGATTTGGAGTGGCTTAAAGAAATGCAATGGTCATGGGAGCTGGATCCAGGCCCTCCTCTTTTACCCTTATCCATGACCTTGGGCAAACTCCTGAACTTCACCCAAAGCCTGGAGGCTGATGTTCCCAAAAGCCCCTTCCAATTCTGAAATCCTTTAATGCTTTAAATGATCTTAGCCTAGTGTATTATTCCATTTTCATACTGCTATAAACAACTGCCCAAGACTGGGTAATTTACAAAGGAAAGAGGTTTAATTGGCTCACAGTTCAGCATGGCTGGGGAGGCCTCAGGAAACTTACAATCATGGTGGAAGGTGACGGGGAAGCAAGGCACCTTCCTCACAAGGCGGCAGGAAGGAGAAGTGCCTAGCAAAGGGACACAAGTTCCTTGTGAAACCATCAGATGGCGTGAGAACTCACTCACGATCATGAGAACAGCATGGGAGAAACCATCCCCGTGGTTCAATCATCTCCACCTGGTCTCTCCCTTGACATGTGGGGATTACGGGGAATATGGGGATTATAATTCAAGATGAGATTTGGGTGGAGACCTAAAGCCTAACCATATCACCCAGTTATCAGTGATGACTATTCAGAGGCATCAGCATGAGATGAGGAACAAGGGAGGCAACAGGCAAGCCGGCAGCAGGATTCAGGTTCTGGTCCTGATCATGGGCCCTGCTGGGGTCTTGAACAAATTACAGAATCCCTCAATGTCCTCATCTATGAAGTGTCGGGTTGCACTAGTCCATCGCCAAGCCATCTCTCAGCTCTAGTCTTCTTTGAGCCTAGATTCTTATCTCACTTTGACAGTGAAAAAAGACAAACACACAACTTTTTTAAAAAAGATACCAGCTCTCAATGAAAAATCTTAAAACAAATAGCATTAATTGCCTGCTCCTTTACACCTCATCTCCTCCACTATACTTTGTAATTTTATGGAGTCAGTGGTATAAAATTTCAGTTTCAATGTTTGCTTTCAATGCTCATGCAGCATTTAAATAAATGCGTTTTTAAGTAAAATGGAAAGGAGAATAGAGGGTCTAGAAAGAAGACAAAATTCAATAAATTATTAAATCTATTTTTTACAAATTAAATGCATTGCATTGTGTACACAGGATTCTAATACAACCAAGCCCCCTCAGGCAGTTCACCCACATGGCTCTGTAAATGCCATTAGCACTCTCCACAAGCTTTATAGCGCATAATGAATGTGCTTGTTCTAACAATACCATCAACTGTTTCTGAACCAAAGGCTGTCAAGATTTCCATTTCCTTTATTCTAGGTGGAAAAAAAAACCCAACTCTAAGGGAGACTTGTAATCAGAGAGAAAAGTGACAGAATATTGGCTAATTTGCTTCCCTAAGGCCTCTTGGAAGTCCTTGCCTAGGGTCTGACTGTTTTATTATCCCAGTTTTTCTTATCACAGCTAAAATCATGGCGACAATTCAAGTTAAATCTTGCCGCTATAAAAATATTTTTTGTTTGCTTCAGGAAAAAGGACCCAAGTGTACAAACAAAAGTCAGAAAATATAATATGCACATTTCCATATTCATTCATGACTGTCATCTCTTAGCATTGCACTTAAATTACTGCAATGCAACTTTTAGAATGCACAAATAATAGTAGCTAGTGTATATTGAGCACTGACTCTGTGCCAGGCACTGTGCTAAATGATTTATATGTAGTGTCTCATCCAATCTTCCCAAAAAACAAATCTTGGAAGGGGTCAAATGAGTTGTCCTCTCAAAGCCAGCCCTGCCTCCTGGTTTTGCTATTTCAGTACCATGGTCCCATCACTCCACCTGCTATGTAGGCCTGGGAGTGCAGTTATTCTTATCAAAAGAGATTCAGAGACTCACCCTTTTGTGCAATGTCTGCCACACATGTTTTTTCACTTCCTTTCACTTGTTCACCTCATCTCTTCCTTCCCCACTGACCTCCTCTTTTCTTTATCAAAATGCTGCTGGTGCAGAAATGTCTAGCTTAAATCTCCCTCCTCACTGCCCACTTTCTCTCTACTTTCTGTCTCTGCCCCTTCCACATTCACACACCTACACACCTGTTTTCTAATTAACCTGGTCCTGGGTAATCTTGTCCAGCAATAAAGCCCACCCCCTCCCACAGCAAGGATTGACTTGGTTATGCAGTTGGCATTTTTACTTATGCTTACTGCTGGCTATCTCCTCAAATCCTTAAATCTTGTCTTTCCAAATAAATTGCGATTCCTTGAGGGTAGGACCGTCTCTTCTGCAGCCACTAGCCTAGAGGCCCAGAAAAAGAAAATCAGGAATAGCTAAATAAGTCATGTATGTGGGATATAATAAACTAAGCAATATTAATCATATTAACAATATATAGTGTTTACTAGGGGGTCAGACACTGTTCTAAGCACTTCAGATATATTAACAACTGTTAAATGTAGTTAGTGTTACATACGTGTGTTTCACTAATGAGAAAACAAAGTCACAGAAAGCTAGGTGACTTTCCCAAGGACACAAAGCTGGTAGATAGTTGGGTGAGGACTTGAACCAGGCTATCTGATTTCAACATCTATTCTTCTTGAACAACCAAAAAAAGAGTACTGGGGCTGTCTCCCTTAATCATCTTTTCTCCCTCAAATTTTCTATTTTCTATAGAAAACAGAAATACATTTTCTATTCCCTTTCATTAGAGTTTCAATATCTGAAAAAAAAAAAAAAAAGAAAACACTTAGTTGCCCAGATAACCGTAAACACACTAGGTGCCTGTCGTATACTTGTCAGCAAAATTTTAGCCCTCCATGAGTGAAAGGAGAGCTGGAATTCAAATTCATCCCCATGACTTAGGCATGTCTCCATTTGACTAATTTGCATTTATTTGGTTTGAACCCAAGAGAATGCTCAATGACCAGGCAGAAGTGGATGGCTGACCCTTAGAAGAAGCAAATCACTCCTATATGGTACTACTTCAGGCATATCAGGAAGGGAACACTACTATCAGACTTAAACTTGATTGGCCGGTGTCTGAATTTCCACCACCATAACTTCATCCTTTAGAGTAAGGTTTCGATGTTTGTTAAAAGTAAAATTCTCACAGAAAGAGAAGCACCTCAACTTGCAGCAGTCACTTCAATAAAGAGCTGAGATCATATTTCAATGAGTGGGAGTAGGAAGGAGTGCATTACGTGCCTTCTGTGTCTAGACAGGCAGCCTGGTCTGATAAAAAGAAAGTATTAGGTATTAGCTGTGTATCAGAATAGCTGAATTCAATTTCTCACTTTGTTACTAAATTTGAAAAGCTTTGGACATCCAATTAGGCCCTCAGGACCTCAATGTCAGGTGTTGGAGGAGGATACTAGAATGATTTGTAAGGCATCTTCCAGAGGTGTTGCCTACAGTCTCCCAACTGAAATACGTGCTCCCTAAGGCAGAGACCACGTATGTTTGGAGTCAACTCTAAATCCCAACACCCAGAACATAGCAGATATTCACTGAATGTGTCTCAAAGAGTAAACGAATAATTATTCTTAACTTATAGCCAGGACAATGGCCTCTCCTAGAACTTTAGACCTTTATACTAACTGCTTCCCAGAAAATTTTTACCCAGATACGTCATTGTCATTTAAAACTCAAAATGTCTAAGACTTGAATCTCACCACCTTGCTCCCAGTACCAGTTCCTTCTCCTTTTCAGTATCCTTGGCTTAAAATGATCAACATTCCTGATATGTTGAAATTATATGGCTTGAAATGATCAACATCTCCTTTGCTTCTGTCTCTGAGCAGTCCTAAATCCCGTTAATTCCTGCTTAGAATTCCTCAGATCACCCTCTCCTTTCCGTCTCCTCTGACAACCCTCAATCACGCTTATTACCTCTCGCTGGCATGTCTGAACCCTCCTGGCTTTCCCTCTTCTAAACAAGTCAGCCACATTTAACTTTCTGATACAATATTTTAAGAACATCATTTAAAAAATATATTCAACTATAATTTGTCAATTTCTAATTTTAAAAATAAAAATTGAAAGAGCATCATTTTTTTCCTCAGAAACCTTCAACAGCTCACCACTATCTATGTAAATGTGTGTTTGTCTTCTGTAGTCTCAGGTACAAATGTTGCATCAGCATAAGGTCCGGTCTGCAGACAGAAAACACCAGTAATTTGAGCTGGTAAAATTTAATATAAAGAATTGTTGGCTGGGCACAGTGGCTCACGCCTGTAATCCTAGCACTTTGGGAGGCCGAGATGGGTGGATCACGAGGTCAGGAGATCAAGACCATCCTGGCCAACATGGTGAACCCCGTCTCTACTAAAATACAAAAAAATTAGCCAGGTATGGTGGCAGGTGCCTGTAGTCCCAGCTATTGGGGAGGCTGAGGCAGAGGAATCTGTTGAACCTGGGAGGCGGAGGTTGCAGTGAGCCGAGATCTTGCCACTGCATTCCAGCCTGGTGACAGAACAAGACTTTGCCTCAGAAAAAAAAAAAAAAAAAAATTGTTAACTAGGTAAAGATAGTTAAACACTAAAAGGTATAAAAGAAAATGCTAAGGTATTCAAAGGTAGCAACTCCAGAAAGCAGTTACTATCCCTAAGGCCAAGGGAAAGTGAATTAAGAAGGGATGTGGAAATTTAGAGGAAAGGGCCCTGCAAGACTTAGAAATACTCAGACTTCTGAGAAGGCATGGCTGCACAGAGATACACATATGACTGCTGTGAGAATGAAGAAACTTGATGGAGAGGCCACTTGGGAATCACCCAGCACTGAACTTTGGGAGCCTGTGCTGTGGCGAGCACTACAGGGATCTCCCGCACCCTTCCTCACGAGTCCACTTGCTATTGCCCAGAAACAATCCATGCTGGGCTTAATGCCTAGGTGATGGGTTGATGAGTGCAGCAAACCACCATGGCACAAGTTTACCTATGTAACAAACCTGCACATCCTGCACATGTACCCCAGAACTTAAAATTAAAATTAAAAAAATTCTGCAAGTACCAAATGGAGATTATAATTATTGATTTAAAATGAAAATGTGGGTAAGCTCCATTTGTACTTTTGCCTTAGGCCCTGGAAGTGTTAGGGGTGAGCCTGTGGAGGCACAGAGGGAGTGTTGAGGAGGAAGAGTTAACCAGCAGGACAACATTTTGGCGGGGGTGAGCAGTGATTTTTTGTTTGTTTGTTTTTTGTTTTTCTGAGCTCTTCTTTTGTATTATTTCTAAATAAACTACAAGAGTATTCAAGGTAAAGGGGAAAAAGCATACTCAGTGAAACAGGCAAAGTCCTTTTTTCCTGCCATTAATACCTTGCAATCTCTTTTTATTATCTTTTACTGACAGAGTTTAGCATCAAATCAGAGAGCAAAGGAGAAGTGTCTGCAGCATTCAGCTCCACTATTACAAAGCAAGGCAAATAAGAGTGGGTTTGGAGTTGAGATGCACTGTTCTTTCCTTTGTTTTTAAAAAAAGAATATCAAAGTTCCCCACATCAGTTGGAAGTGACATTTCTTTCTTCTGAACTCCTATTTCACTTATTTTGGAGACCAACCATGTAACACTAATAGTGTGTTATTAGATATTCTAAATATTCTCACATAATGTGTTTTCCCTCATACTAGATGACAAATTCCTAAAGGACAATTGTCTTTTAAAATTTTTGTGTTAATTACAGAAATGGTATTTCAAATGTATAAAGTGAATATCCTTCTAACCATCGTCATGTCAAGACATAGAATGTGGTCAGCATCCCAGAAGTCCTCTGTGCCCTTCCCAATGACAACCCTCAACTCTGCTCCCAAGAGTAACCATTGGCTTCTACAATAATCACTTCTTAACTTTTCTTTATTACCCCAGTGTGCTTCCCTAAATCTTATAGCTCAGGTCTGTATTTTGTAATGTCTTTTAAATCACTCAATTTATGCTTTCATCTCTGTCCTTTTTCCCCTATATTTTATTTGTGTAAGAAACTGGACAATTTATCCTATAGAATTTTCAACAGTTTATTGCATTCCCATGGTGTAGTATAATATGTTCCTCTGTCCTCTGTATTCTTTTGTAAATTGTGTTTTTTGTAAATCAAGAGGCACAATCAGATACAGGTTCAAAATTTTTAACAAAATTTGTTTAAAGGCTGTTTTATTCTTTAGGGAGTACACGATATCTAATTCTCTTTTTGTGATGTCAGCAATCATTGATGTTCATTATCCAAGGGCTTTAACTCACTAGGGTTGCATACCAGTGACATTCCAATTCTATGATTCCTTGTCCATTTATTTATTGGGATATTTCTACAGAGGAAAGCTTCCCCTTTTCTACTATTTGGTTGCCTAATGTTACATTTCACCTAGAAAAAGCAAAACAAATGCCAGATTTCAAAATAAAGAGTTTGCTAAAAAAAAAAAAAAACAGTTACATGGAGTTTTATAATTCATTATAATCTTGTGGATTTTGCTATTGGCCTTATCGATGTTCAAACTGCCTTATCTTTAAGTTGGTTCCAACTTTTGACAAAACCTATTAGTCTTTGATAGCTTCCTTGATATCTGCTATGATGATACTCCAGGCTTATTGTACATTTTCTGTCCAGCACTGAAAGTAGCCATTTCCCCAAGATTCCCTGGTTTCTTTTAATGTGAAATAGTAATTCAAGACCAAAAACCAAGGGCTAGGGTGCTCATCTATAGTAGGCCCAATATAGTTTCCAGGCCTTTACAATGGACAGAAATACATATAACAGATTAAGCTAGGAGACATATAGAAATATATATATATATACATACACACACACACATATACATATACACATACACACATATATAGTTATCATAATATGAATACTTATATAGAGAGACAGTTATAATTTCTAGGTAATTTCAATGGGCAGACCTAGGAGGTAATTATCATAGACATAATGGACCAAGCTAGGAGAGAGAGAGAATATAACACTTTTTTTTTTTTTTAGATGGAGTTTCACTCTTCTTGCCCAAGCTGGAGTGCAATGGCGAGATCTCGGCTCACTGCAACCTCCGTCTCCCAGGTTCAAGTGATTCTCCTGCCGCAGCCTCCTGAGTAGCTGGGATTACCGGCATGCGCCACCATGCTTGGCTAATTTTGTATTTTTAGTAGAGACAGGGTTTCTCCATGTTGGTCAGGCTGGTCTTGAACTCTTGACTTCAGGTGATCCACCCACCTCTGCCTCCTAAAGTGCTGGGATTACAGGCATGAGCCACTGTGCCTGGCCGAATATAACACATATTCTGTAGAATAGAATAAACTAAGATAGAATGAATATCCTAGCTTGTCATTATATCTATACATTTCTATATATGTATAATGATTATGTGTATATTACTATATTGAAAATTATTTCTAATTGACATAAAAAAGCTCTTCTTCCTACTCCCACACTCAACACTTCTGGACACCAAGATTGGTGGGGACTTTTCCCCATACAACAACTGATTCTCCAGTGGACACCAACTGAGTATCCTATAATTCAATTCAATTCTGACACAGTCTACCTGGAGTTAGAGTCAAATTCCCAGGTTAAGGGTTCAGTCCAAAGACTGCCCCCACTGCAGATGCTAATTAACATGTGGGCCTCTGAAACTTCTGACTGACTGGCTATAAATTGGAAGTAACCACTACAACCCCCTCAGGCTTGAGCATTTGCTAGAGAGGCTCATGTAACTCAGGGAAGCACTTTGTGTTTATTGGTGCATTATAAAGGATATTACAAATAATACAGATAAACAGCTAGATGGAAGAGATGCAGAGGTCAAGGTATGCAGGAAAAGGCAGGAAGCTTCTACGGCCTCTTGGGGCATGCCACCCTCCATGTCAGCAACCTGGAAGCTCCCCAAACTCCATGCTTCAGGAAAGTTTATGAAGGCTTCATTACATAGGCATGATTGATTATTAATTCAGTCTTCAGCCTCTCTCCTCTTCTGGGAGGATGAAAGGTGAGGCTAAAAGTTCCAGACTTTTAATCATGGCTTAGTCTTTCTGGTGACCAGCTCTCATTCAGGAGGCCACCAAGAGTCACCTTATTAGAACTCCTATCATCTAGGACATTCCAGAGGATTCAGGAGCTCTGTGTCAGGTGCTGCTGCCACTCAGGAAATTAGAAAGGTCTTGGGAGCTCTGCGTTAGGAACCGGGTCAAAGAACAAATATTAGAACAAAAGATTCTCCTAGCACCCAGGAAATTCCAGAGGGTTACAAGTTCTGTGTCAGGAACCAGGTCAAAGACAAAATATTAGAACAAAGATGAACCTAGCTCCCTGATTACTCGGGAAATTACAAGGATTTTTGGAGCTCTGTGTCAGGAACTGGGGATAGAGATCAAATATATATATTTTTATTATGGTACAATTTCCTATTCCTTTAATAATAATTATGTATTTATCATTATAACTATTATTATTTCCTATAGAACGTACCTCTCTATCAGAACTTAGTCCTTTATATCTATGATAATTCTATATAATTATATGCATGGTAAAATATATAAACAATTATAATTATATGACAATGATTATTTAATATATACAACTATATATGTAAATATCACTCATTTATTTAAAGATAAAATACCTCGTATGTTCACACTATAATTCAAATTCAGATTTCAATGTTACTTAAACTCTTCTACCTTATGTTCAAATCTCTTTTGTCTTCAGCAAGAATCCTGGGTTGCAAGGACAATGGGGATGATTGAATGTTTTGTCCATGTCACACAAAACATTCTCAAAATAACACTATCAAAACTACTACCAGTATAATTACTGAAAAACTGTTTCAAATGTTTTTACATGATATTCTCATTCTCTCCTTGTTTTCTTTTAATTATGCTGTATCTATATTGTCAGAGCATAGAGCCATTACCACACTCTATTCTTATGTCCTTCCTTTGTTCTTCACGTAAATATATGCTCAATGCCCACCATCCATCTTTATGTCAATATTTCTCTAGTAATTTTGGTTGTCTGAAGCTACTGTATACCCAAGGAAGGATTCACAGAAGCAATATTTTTCAGTTCTGGCTTCCAGGTGACAGCTTGCTCCCTTTATACTTAAAAGACAGTGTGGTTGAATATAAAATCTTGGGCTTACTGTTTCTTTCCCTTCAACATTTTAAATGTGTTACTCTGTTTTCTTCTGGTAGGAGAAATTGTTATTGAAAAGCATGATAACAATTCCTTTTTCTTTCCTTCATAAGTCACTTGGTCTATGGCTCAGATATTTGTTCTGGGTCAACTTTTCCAGGTATACAATGTGCTCTTTCAATACGTAACTTCACATTTTTTCATCTGATCAAAGTTTTGGTGCATTATAATCAGGTGTTTCTTCTAACTTGTTTTGATTTTTCATTCATGGATTCCTAATTTTTATATAGATACGTCAGATCTTCTCTGCCTGTCTTCTGAATTGATCATGTTCTTACTAACACTTTTCATCTCTTCCTTCATTTCCTTTTTCATTCCTTTCACTTTTTAATTGTGACAAAACACACATAACATAAAATTTACCATCGTAACCATTTTGAAGTGCACAGTCAGTGGCATTAAGCACATTCACATTGTTGTGCAGTCAGCACCACCATCCATCTCCAGAACTCTTCGCATCTTGCAAAACTGAAATTTATACCCATCAAACAATGACTCTCCATTCCCGTCTCTCCCACCTAAGTCCCTGGCACCTTCATTTTTTTTTTTGATATTTAAAAATTTCCTTCTTTTCGTTTTCTATTTATTGTGAGTCATTACCAGTTGAGTCTATTTGCTCTTGTGTTATACTTCTAGTTAGACAATTTCTGAAATGAATGTTTAATTTTATGTTTAATTCTTTATTGATTTCTACCACTTTATTTCTAAGTTTTCTTTATTCTGGTTTATCTTTCAGATCTTCTTTCTGTTAGCTGTTTAAAAAATATAAATTATAGTTTTCTTTTTTTTGTGAGAACATCTTTCTGGCATATCTTTATTATCTATAGAAATTCTACTCATTTTTTTCTCCCTGCCCTGTAATAAATTTGAATGTGATTTTAGCTCATTCTTTTCTGATGCTCATTTTTACACCAAATTAGATTTTCTGAAGTTTTAGAAAGGAAGCTTGGCTTAGAATCATTTTGGGTTCTTTACATTTAATGTCTCTCGACCACCCTCTTCTGGTTGTTTTTATAAAATGTCCAACGATATAAATACTTAAATTCTAAGATTTTCTGGTTCTATTCTCCCTTACCACTTTTATCTGGACCTTATATTTCCTTGGTGTCTAGTGTCCCCGACCTGCTCATCTTAGATTCTCTTAACAATTTATTCTCAGTTTGGATCCTAGCTTTGTCTTGGAGGGACCTTTGCTGGGTAACTTTGAGAGTGAAGGGACCTCAGAATATTCAATCTCCTTAGTCTTACCACGGACAGTTTTGGACCATGACAGCCCCTCCTAGTTTCAGTTACTGTTTTCAGTTTGGATCACTGAGTTTTCCAGATAAATGCTTGTTGGCTTCCTCGAAGTCAAGTTTGTCAGAGATCCCATTGCTTCCTCTTGGATAGATGCTGACACCAAGTAAATCTTTTAGCTATTGCTGATTGCTTTGCCCAGCTAATTTTTGTATTTTTAGTAGAGGTGGGGTTTCACCATGTTGACCAGGCTGGTCTCGAACTCCTGACCTCAAGTGATCTGCCCACCTCTGCCTCCCAAAGTGCTGGGATAACAGGTGTCCTTTACAATTTTGACGCTCCTTGCTCTAACGTTACAAAGTGCCTAAAGAAAATGATGCCTCTAACTTTTAAATTTGTTGCTCAAATAGTTATTAAACCTTTCCTATGTACAAGATATATTGAGCTGGAAACTAGAAAGCTCTGCTCTGAGATCTGGTGAAGTTGGCAGTGGCTTCTCCCAAATTTCCTCATAGAACACACAGAACAACTAAGATTACAAAAATAATTATGGGGCACAGACAACCTCCACAAAACTAGGGACCAGATATCCCCACAAATCCCAAATTATGAGCAACACTACACTAGACTACAGCCTGGGCAACAGAGCCAGACCCTATCTCAAAAGAAAAAATTTGTAAAGGAGGCGAAGTTAATTCTGGTTATCAATCCACCAACTTTCCTGACAGCCAGCTCCTCCTTCTGTGCTTCTGGTGGGTGGCTCTCCTTTCTCTTATCTTCTCTCTCTTTTTTTTTTTTTCCTGTGAGACAGAGTCTTGCTCTGTCACCCAGAGTGGAGTGCAATGGCAAAATTTTGGCTCACTGCAATCTCCTCCTCCCGGGTTCAAGCGATTCTCCTGCCTCAGCCTCCTGAGCAGCTGGGACTACAGGTGCACACCACCACACCCGGCTAATTTTTGTATTTTTAGTAGAGAAGGGGTTTCACCATGTTGGCCAGGATGGTCTTGATCTCTTGACTTCCTGATCCGCCCTCTTCGTCCTCCCAAAGTGCTGGGATTACAGGCATGAGCCACCACACCCGGCCCTTATCTCTTTTTTCTTTCCTCCTGAGGCATATTCCCTTCCTGCCCTCCTCGACCTATTTATACATTATACAATTTATACATTTATACATTTTGCTAATGTTTGCTTAAGATTTTTTTCTAAATTCATAAATTAGATTTTCCTTTCTCAAACTGTCCTTGGTTTGGTATAAAGATTATGCTGAAGTCTTATGATGATTTGTCAAGTGTCCTCTCTTTTTCTATCCTCTGGAATAGTTTGTATAAGATTGGAATTATTCATTCTTAGAATATTTACTGGAATATTTTGGTAAAACACTTTGTGCCTGTACATTTTGAGTATGATGATTTTTAACAAGTGAATCAATAAATTTGAGGAGAGTAAGAATATTAATATTTTCTGTTTCTTCTTGAGTCCATTTTTGTAAATTGCATTTTTCCAGGAATCTGTCCAATTCAGTTTTGCTGCTGGTTTTTGTTTTGTTTTGTTTTGTTTTATCAAATGTATTCTTTTCAAATAATCAACTTTTGGCTTTGCTGGGCCTCTCTATTGCATGTTGGTATTCTATTTCATTAAATTCATATTCTTTATTATTTTTATCTTTCTACATTTTCTGGGGTTTTTTTTCTTAACTTTTGAATATAGATGATTAATTTAATTTTCCTGTCTTTTCTTCTTATCTAATGCAAGTGTTTAAAGTTAAAACCTTTTCTCTGAGTACTGCCTTACCTGCCTCCAACAAGTTATAATAAAATAATTGTATTTTCTTTTAATTCTAAATATTTTCTGATTTATGATGTTTTTGACTCATAAACTACTTAGAACAGTTTCTTTCTTTTATTTTTTTAAAGAAAGTCTTGCTCTGTTACCTAGGTTGGGGTGCAGTGGCACAATCATGGCTCACTGTAGCCTTGAACTGCTGGGTTAAAGCAATCCTCCAGCCTCAATCTCCTAAGTAGCTGGGTGGGACCACAGGTGCATACCACCATGCCTGGCTAATTATTTTATTTTTTCAGAAATGGGATCTTGCTTTGTTGCCCTAGCTGATCTCAAACTCCTGGGCTCAAGTGATCCTCCTTCTTTGGCCTCCCAAAATGCTGGGATTATAGGTGTGAGCCACTGTGCCCAGCCTAGAACAGTTTCTTAATTTTCAAACATACTGACTTTTTTTTCTAGTTATCTCTTTGCTATTGAATTCTAGAATGATTGTAATTTGGTCAGAGAATGTAATTCCTATGGTGCCAAACCTTTGGAATTTGTTGAGACTTGCCTCATGGTCCAGTATGAATCAATTTGTATAAATGTTCCATGGGCCCTTGAAAAAAGTGAAATGTGTATTCTGCAGCTTATGTCCATTAAATTCAGCTTGTTAATTCTGGTGCTGAAATGGCCTAATCTGCATTGAGTCTTTTGTCTGCATTAAAATAGCTCTGAAAGAATACATAGGAGACTAGTACATTGCTTTGAGACAGGGAACCATGTGGCCATGGAGGAATGCAGAGCTCTCTCCATTCCAGATAGCATTGCATCTCCCCAGGCCTGGACCTTGCTATTAGAGGAACTGCAAAGGAGACCCCCAGACCACCTCCTGATCCTGGAAAGACTCCCAATCCCTGACACATGACACTCCCAGCTCACTACAACAGTCTGACAAAGACAGTAATCTTATGAAGGGGGCTAAAATTGAAACCGACAGTATGTTTTCCCCTAAGAGAATGTCAGGAGTACACCACCCTTCCTCACACCCTTACTTATCTCAGTCAGTATGAACAGCTCAAGGTGTTGGGTCACATGCATTTTTTTTTACCTTTTTCATAAAATTCTGTACATCCGCTCGTCTGACCTAATCCCACACACTGACCCATCCTAAAAACTTTCACTGCAATCTTGGGAACTGAGCCATGTATCAGCAAAATCGCCTGTATCTTCAACCTCTCCTCAAAATGCTCCTCCAACCTCTTACTTTGACTGAAACCTGCCACCTTGCTTTGTATTCAAGTGTCACAAAGTTGCTATTTGTTTTCTCACACCCCTACAGGGTCTGGAGCAGAGTGGATGTCCTCATTATTGCTTCTAGACCAGCGCTCTGGAAGTGTGGTCTACAGACCAGCAACAACCACGTCACCTGGGAGCTTGGAAATAGAGAATCTCAAGTCCCACCTGCAACCTACCGAATCAGAATATGCATTTTAACGAGACCCCCCAGTGCTTTGCATCAACACCATAATCTATTTTCAAACAGAACACTCAAAGTAAGGAACAATCTGAAGCCCACAAAGCTACACCAGACATTGCTTCCGGTTTCTTCTATGACTGCCGCTTGTCTGTTTCTCCCACTTCCTTCCTTAGCTCCACACAGACTCTTGTTGTGCCTCAAACACTCCAGCATGTTCCTGCTTCAGGGGCTTTTTATTTATAGCCTCCTCTGTCTGAGACACTTTCCCATCAGTTAACCTCACAGCCCACTCCCATGCTCCATTCAGGCCTCTGCAGAACCCACTTTTCAGACAGCCCTCCTTGATTGACCTACATAAATACAGTAGCTGCCTACCTGCCCACAATTATTGCCTACTTTCTTTTTCTTCTAATAGCTTTAATATGTATATATTATTCATCTGTTTCTTTAATTCATTTTATCAATCTCTTCTTTTCTCTGTTTCTCTATCATCACACACACAACAATAAAAGACCCACATCAGGAGAAATGTCCTCTATTTTTTTTCACTGCTGTTATCTCCAGCATGGAGAACATGTTTCCAGCATGGAAAACAATACCTGCATATTGTAAGTGCTCAATAAACTATTTCCTTACAAGGTAACAGATGAACGAGAAGCAAAGATGAAAAAAAATGCTGTCACTGTATAACCATATATACCTTCCAAATTTGAACCATGGGAACATTATTATCTGCTCAAGAAAATATTACTTAAATGTTTATTGTTGCCGTCAGCAAAGATTTTAGTTATTTATTTTTTAATTTGTACTATTTTTATTGTTGTATTCCTATTGTTTTACTAATAACACTTTTTAAACTTTCATTTTAGCTTCATGGGTACATGTATAGTTTATTATATATGTATATTGCATGTCATGGCGGTTTGGTATACAGATTATTTCATCACCCAGGTAATAAGCATAGTACTCCTCCATAGGTAGTTTTTCACTCCTCATCCTCCTCCCAACCCCTACCCTCAAGTAGGCCTTTGTGTCTGTTGTTCCCTTCTTTGTGTCCACATATACTCAGTGTTTAGCTCCTACTTATAAGTAAGAACATGCTATTTGGTTTTCTGTTCCTGTGTTTGTTCATCCATGTTGCTGCAAAGGACCTGATCTCATTCTCATTCTCATGATCTCATTCTTTTTTATGGTTGTGTAGTAATCCATGGTATATATGTACCATATTTTCTTTATCCACTCTACTGTTGATGGGCATTTAGCTTGACTCAATGTCTTTGCTATTATGAATAGTGCTGCAGGGAACATTCACTTGCGTGTGTCTTTATGGCAGAATGATCTATATTCCTTTGGGCATACAGCCAGTAATGGGACTGCTGGATCCAATGGTAATTCTAGTTTGAGTTCTTTGAGAAATCACCAAACTGCTTCCCACAGTGGCTGAACTAATTTACACTCCCACCAGCAGTATATGTGCATTCCCTTTTCTCCACAACCTTGCCAGCATCTGTTATTTTATGACTTTTCATTAATAGCCATTATGACTGATGTGAGCTTGTATCTCATTTTGATTTGCATTTCGCTAATGATCAGTGATGTTGAGCATTTTTTCATATGCTTGTTGACTGCATATATGTCTGCTTTTGAAAGGTCTGTTCATATCCTTTGCCCACTTTTTAATGGGGTTGTTTGTTTTTTGCCTGTGAATTTCTTTAAGTTCCTTACAGATGCTGAGTATTAGACATTTGTCAGATACATAGTTTGCAAATATTTTCTCACATTCTGTGTGTTGCCTGTTTACTTTGCTGATGGTTTCTTTTTGCTGTGCGGAGGCTCTTTAGTTTACTTAGGTACGATTTGTCAATTTTTTTGTTTTGTTGCAATTGTTTTTGGTGCCTTTGTCTTGAAATATTTTCTAGGTCTTAAGTCCAGAATGGTATGTCCTAGATTATCTTCCAGGGTTTTAATAGTTTTGGGCTTTACATTTAAGTCTTTAATCCATCTTGGGTTGACTTGTATATAGTGTAAGGAAGAGGTCCAGCTTCAATCTTCTGCATATGGCTAGCCAATTATCCCAGCACCATTTATTGAAAAGGGAATCCTTCCTCTATTGCTTGTTTTTGTTTACTTTGTTCAGATCAGATGGTTGTAGTTGTGTGGCATTAATCCTGGGCTCTCTGTTCTGTTCCATTGGTCTGTGTATCTGTTTTTATATCACTACCATGCTGTTTTGGTTACTGTAGTCTTGTATTGTCGTTTGAAGTCAGGTAATGTGATGCCTCAAGCTTTGTTCTTTTTGCTTAAGATTACACTGGTTATTCAGGCTCTTTTTTCGTTCAATATGAATTTTAAAATAGTTTTTTTTATAGTTCTGTGGAGAATGTCATTGGTAGTTTGGTAGGATTAGCATTGAATCTGTAATTGCTTTGGGCTGTATGGGAATTTTAACATATCGATTCTTTCTCTCCAAGAGCATGGATTGTTTTCCATTTGTTTGTGTCATCTCTGATTTCTTTGAGCAGTGCTTTGCAATTCTCATTGTAGAAATCTTTCACCTCCCTGGTTAGCTGTATTCCTAAGTATTTTATTCTTTTTGTGGCTATTGTAAATGAGATTATGTTCTTGATCTGGCTCTCAGTTTGGATGTTGTTGGTGTATAGGGATGCTACTGATTTTGGTACATTAATTTTGTATACCGAAATTTTGCTGAAGTTGTTTATCAAATTAAGGAGCTTTTGGGCTGAGACTTTGGGGTTTTCTAGGTATAGAATCATATCATCTGCAAACAGGGATAGTCTGACCTTCTGTTTTCCTATTTGATTGCCTTTTGTTTCCTTCTCTTGCCTGATTGTTCTGGCTAGGACTTCCAGTACTATGTTGAATAGGAGTGGACAGAAAAGTCATCTTTATCTTGTTCCAGTTTTCAAGGTGTATGTTTCCAGCTTTTGCTCATTCAGTATAATATTGGCTGTGGGGTTGTCATAGGTGGTTCTTATTTTTGAAGTATGTTCCTTCAATGTCTAATTTGTTGAGGGTTTTTAACATGAAGGGGTGTTTAATTTTATGAAGTCTTTCAACATCAACTGAGATGATCATGTGGTTTTTGTTTTTTGTTCTGTTTATATGATGAATCACATTTATTGATTTGTATATGTTGGACCAAACTTGCATCCCAGGGATAAAGCCTACTTGATTGTGGTGGATTAGCTGTTTCATGTGCTGCCGGATTCAATTTGCTACTACTTTGTAGAGGATATTTGCATCTATGTTCATCAAGATTATTGGCCTGAAGTTTTCTTTGCTGTGTCTCTGCCAGGTTTTGATATCAGGATGATGTTGCTCTCATAGAAGGAGTTAGGGAGGAGTCCCTCCTCCTCAATTTTTTGGAATAGTTTCATTAGTAATGGTACCAGCTCTCCTTTATACATCTGGTAGAATTGGGCTGTGAATCTTTATGGTCCTGGGCTTTTTCTGGTTGGTGGGCTTTTTCTGGTTGGTAGGCTTTTTATTACTGACTCAATTTCAGAACTCATTATTGGTCTGTTCAAGGATCCCATTTCTTTCTGATTCAATCTTGGGAGGTTGTATGTTTCAGGAAATTGTCCATTTCTTCTAGGTTTTCTAATTTGTGTGCATGGAGGTGTTCATTGTAGTTTCTGAGGGTTTTTTTTTTTTTTTTGTATTTCTGTGGGGTCAGTGGTAACATCCTCATTGTCATTTCTGATTGTGTTTATTTGAATCTTCTCTCTTTTTTTCTTTACTAGTCTAACTAGAACTCTTATTTATTCTTCCAAAGAACAAATTCCTGGATTTGTTAATCATCTTTTGTATGGTTTTTCACATCTCAATTTCCTTCAGTTCAGCTCTGACTTTGGTTATTTCTTTTCTTCTGCTAACTTTGGGGTTGGTTCCTCTAGGTGTGATATTAGGTTGTTAATGTAAGATCTTTCTAACTTTTTGATGTGGGCATTTAGCACTATAAATTTCCCTCTTAACACTGCTTTAGCTGTGTCCCAGAGATTCTGGTATGTTGTATCTTTGTGCTCATCAGCTTCAAATAATTTCTCAATTTCTGCCTTAATTTCTTTGTTTACCCAAAAGTCATTCAGGAGCAGGTTGTTTAATTTCCATGTAATTGTATGATTTTGAGTGATTTTCTTAGTATTTATTTCTATTTTTATTGTGCCATGATCCAAGAATTGTTTGGTATGAATTTGGTTTTTTGAATTTGCTGAGAATTATTTTATGACCAATTGTGGTCAATTTTAGAGTATATGCCATGTGCAGACAGAAAGAATGTATATTCTGTTGGTTTGTGGTAGAGAGCTCTGTAGAGGTCTATTAGGTCCATTTGATCGAGTGTCGAGTTCAGGTCCTGAATATCCTTGTTAGTTTTCTTTACTGATGATGTGTCTAATACTGTCATTGAGATGTTGAAGTCTCCCACTATTATTGTGTGGTTACCTATGTCTCCTCATGGGTCTTTAAGAACTTCCTTTGTGAATCTGGGTGCTCCTGTGTTGGGTTCATATATTTTTAGGATAGTTAGTTTTTCTTGTTGAATTGAACCCTTTGCCATTTTGTAATGCCCTTCTTTGTCTTTTTTTATCCTTTGTTGGTTAAAGTATGTTTTGTCTGAAATTAGAATAGCAACCCTTGCTTTTTTCTGTTTTTCATTTCTTTGGTAGATTTTTCTGCATCCCTTTACTTTGAGCCTGTGGATGTCACTGGATGTGAGATGGGTCTCTTGAAGACAGCATCCATTGGGTTTTGCTTCTTTATCTAACTTGTCTCTCTGTGCCTTTTAATTAGGAAAAAAAAAAATGGAATGCTTCATGAGTTTGGCTGTCATTCTTGTGCAGGGGCCATACTAATCTTTTCTGTATTGTTCCAATTTTAGTATATGTGCTGCCAAAGCGAGCACTACTGAAATGGTTTTTAAAGTTGCCCTAACATCCCCTGCTTCCCTCTATTCATTCACAAAGGAAGATGTGCTCCTTCTCTGGTTGAAAGACTACTCATCAAAATAGAATCTTTATTCCACTTTCTTCTGATTTCACATAAAATTGTCTCCAGCAATATTACCTCACTCTCCTTTATTTCCACTTAAACCTTTACATGTAGTCAGCCTTTGAATGTAGTCAGGATTTTCCTTCAGAGAAAACAAGCAACCTGCCTAAAACAGACTATCCATTCATGCTCATCCAAGTCTCTTCTAAGTGTCGATTACACTTGATGCCATTCACTTCTCAATGTATTGCATTTTGCCCTTTGTTCCCACTAACCCACTTAACTTAAACTAACCCACTATTATCTCCTGATTATTAGATACAATTTCTGTTTTTAATCTCACTGGATGGTGCTGTCCTGTTGTCCCCCTAGATTTTTATCTTTCCTTCTCATCCTTTTTCACTGACTCTTAAATGTTATGGTTCTCCAGGGTTTGCTTCAGACCCTCTCTTTCAATGTGACCTTCTTGAGTGGTCACATTCATTTTACAGTTTGTGTCTACATGTTGATAACTTGTAGAGTTAACTAATCTCTAACTCTGTCTCAGACTCGCCCACAGGTGTCTTTCTTATAAACAGCTAAAAACATGGAATAAAACAGATAAAGACATGGATATTACTATATCTGGGGAGGATACAAGGTCCTCCTTGGGATGGGCAATGTGGACCCTGCTTGTCTCTCTGGCCACATCTCCTAACTCCAGCAACTCCCAAACATGTGATATTGTTCCTAGTCCTGTGCCTTTCCTCATGCTAACCATTATGCTTGTAACACCCTCACCCACCCCACTGCATTCCTTTCTTGGAATGACTAAGCATTCCTATCTCTCCAGGCTGGGCTAGGTGCCTTCCCGCATTCTGCATCTTCTGTAGCAACATCTCTCAAAGCATTGACTAATACTGTATTAAAACCATCTCTTTGTGAATTAGCTCTTGCCCTTTATCTGTGAGGTTCCTCAGGGCAGATGTTGGGTCTTATCGATCTTATTCTCAGTACCAAGCACAGGGTCTGTCATATTAAAAAGTGCTCAACAAACAGCTGTTTAACTGAACTGGTAATTGCATTGACTATATTAGGCTCTAAGAAAAACTAAGGAAACAAGAGATGGTTTCCCCCTATTCTTTTGCAGGCATAAAACCACACAATAAAAGCCCTACCAGACAATTTTCACATGTGAATCCATCTGTTTTGTGAGTATACTCTGGAGGTGTTTGCTTCAGATCAAATCAGGCTATAAAAAGAGAACTGAATCTTGATCAGGGGTTGCCAGAGTATGGCCTTCTTTAGAGCTAAATGACAGCTCTAGTTATAGATTTTGTTTCTAAGGATGACATTGGTGCTGCAGTACATTGCAACAGGAATGCATCAGTGTGAGAGCATTTATGATTGTTTCCTGTCCCCCTCAGCATAAAAATAGCTTGTCCCTCTAGGAAAGATAGCCTGACTTTATTAATGAAAGTGAAATTCTTCCTAAGGCCCTAACAGTATATTTAAAATGAATAGAAAGCAGCACCAATGACAGATAAGATGAATTTTGCCCAAATTGTCCTGGAGCCCTTTCCTATATATTTTGGAGAATATGAAATAAATACATGGGTTACCGTATCTTCTGAAAAGATATTGAGGACACATTTCTTTACTCTGACTTTCCTATATGTATTTCATTCGATACTTACACAACTTAAAGTTACTGTTCTGAGAAGTGGTTTCCGGTTTTCCCAATGAGAAGTAAAAATGAGTTCTTAAACCAGAAATAAAACTTTCATAAAGTCACTTTAAGGGTTTATATTGTATCCCCCAGCAACTTGTGATTAATAGATTGCATGTTTAACATTAATATCCATGTTAAAAGAGATCTCTGGTTACCTAACACAATTTCTTTATTCCTTTTAGCAACATAGTTCAATTCTGAAAATACAAGTGTTATTAAAAACATCTCAAATCTTTCCTTGCCTTGCTTTTTTCTAGACAATTGTATAAACTTGAAAGCACCAAGTAGCTATTACATCTTCCATTTTTACTTCTTGGACTTAGACTGTTTTACTTCCTATGAAGCAAATGCCTTTGATATATATACACTTTGATAATAACTGGTAACATTATCTGACCTTAAAGGTTATTGGTAGTGATGAACATATTATAGTGTTTTCTTATTTCTAAAAAAAATAAATAAATACATCCTGACTTCATAGCTTATAATTTTGCCCATATCAGATATGAATGTGAGAAAAGCTATACAACCTATAATTTCTGTTTTTGATAATAGAGGGTTATAAAACCTGTTCAGAATTTATCTTCATTCTGTAAGAATGTTCCCTATTCCAACAGACATTTCAGAACATCAATTACTATGCATGCAGTAATTTTGAGATATTATTTATAATTCCTTAAAATGAAACTAAGATCTTTCTACTCTAACCAGTTTTAAATAAGGATCCGTCAGTGAATCCAGGACTAGTACTACATGAAATTGTCAGAAAAAAAAATGTGTCTATTTTTTCAGGGAGAGAGGATCAGTGGTTTACATCAGATTCTCATTGTTCTCATTGTGATTAACAAAAGGCTAAATTCCACTGAAATAAGCAAAGCCTGCTCGTAGATATTCTTCCTTCTATCCTTTCTTTCATTTCTTCCAGTATCTTCTAGATTCAAAATTCACTGGAAAGTACATTGAACTAGAAGTCACAAAACCCAGGAGCTACTTCCAATTCTATTATTTACTAACCATGTGGCTTTGGGCAAATAGCATTTCTCTTAGCGTTAGTTCTCTTATCCTAAAATATAGATAATAATGCCCTACAGTTCCCCACCAAATGGGGAGGGCATAGCCTGAGTTATCAGAAACCAATAGCCGATTCCCCTTTCCTGAATGGAGATAAACATAACAATAAATCAACATAATAATTAGAATGTAAAAGAAGAAATCACTTTCATAGTTAAGACATTTTAAAATTTCATTCATCATTTATGTAATGAAAAAGATGTCAAATCAGGAAAGGAAAAAATGTGATTTATTTTGTCAGTGGGGAGGACAGACACCCTGATTGCCAACCATGCCAGTTCAGAGTGACAGCCCTGGAAGGCTGCTCTCGGATAGTCATTCCTGTCAGCATTCTCACTGACATTCTTTATAAGATACATTTTGCTACCATTACATTAAATTTACCTTATGTTATAAATGATGGGAAAGTTTTTGTCTTAAAAATAGTCACTCCATCTGTATTCTGAAATTATTCTATTTCATCGCCATTGTGTATTGTGCTGTCTCAACCATGCACTGTAGTCCATTCCATATGGGACACATCAGAGTAGCAATCTTTTTGATGGTTCAAACCTCAAATAAAATAATGTATGCATAAAGATCCCTAAAGTATTTAGTTTAAGTGTTCTTGCACAAAATTCAACAATTTCTGAGTGATGCTTTTTCTCCCATTTTCTTCCTGTTCTTTCTCTCTCTCACTCATCCTCTCAATAACAGACAACAACAAAAAATCAATATAATAATAACTAGCTGTTAGTCTATTTTGTGTTGCTATAAAGGAATACCTGAGATTGGATAATTTATGAAGAAAAGAAGTTTATTTGGCTCTTGGTTATGCAGGCTGTGCAAGCATGGCACCAGCATCTGCTGGGCTTCGGATGAGGCTTCAGGAAGCGTTTACTCATGGAAGAAGGCAAAAGGGGAACAAATGTGTCTCATGGTGAGAGAGGAGGAGGTGCCAGGCTCTTTCAACAACCAGCTCTCACATGAACAAATAGAGTGAGAACTCTCATTCATTACCATGGGGAAGGCACCAACCCGTTCATGAGGGATCCACCCGCATGACCAAAACAACTCCCATTAGGCTCCTGCCCCAACATTGGGGACCACGTTTCAACGTGACATTGGGAAGGGAACAAATTTCCAAACTATATCACTAGCGTATAGTAGAACTTACTATCTGCCAACCATTCCACTCAACGCTAATAAACATATTTATTACATTAATGGATTCATGATCAATGTATTATTTCATTTAATGTTCTTTACAACCCTATGAGGTAGGTACTATTAATAATCCATTTTAAAGCCAAGGAAACTGAAGCACAGAGAGGCTAAGTCATTCTTGACATAAATGCTAAGTGATGGAGCTAAAATTAAAACTCTAGATATTAGGCTTCTGAGTCTCAAGCATCAAACACAATGTAATGAATGTGAAATAAGGATAGGACACTAGCATTCTTTCAGTTGTCAACAAGTATTTCTTGATTGTGTAGAAAGTGGTAGATCCTGTCCTATGGTGCTGGAACTATGAAGGTAAGTAAGATGTAATCCCAGCTCTCAAGAAGCTTACAGTCTATTTCTGTGCTGTCCAATATGGTAGCCCCAAACCACCATGTAGTTACTTTAATTTAAATTTAAGGAATTTTAATAAATAATGTAAATTAAATATTTATAATTTACACTTAAGATATAAATTATGATAAACTAAACTAAAACAATTTAATTGAATATAATTAAAATTAAATAAAACTTAAAATTTAGTTTTTGGTCATACTAGCCATATTTTGGATGCTTAATAGCCACATGTGACTAGCGGCTGCCATACTAGACAGCACAGATTAGAACATTTTCATCATTGCAGCATGTTCTATAGGAAGTGCTGGGTGTGCTTGTGTAGGGGTGGGGGGATCAAGTAAACAGGGAACTTTTCAGTAGCTTGTATCAGCGCTATGCAGAGTGACAGGGTGCCTTAGGAGCACAGAAAAGGGGACACCTGACTCAAGCCACAGGACTTAGAAGTAGAAATGCTTTTCAGTGCAGGTGAATAGATCTAAGCCAAGATCCAGAAGGTTAAGTGAGAATTAGGCAGACAAAGTGAGGGAATGGATATTTTAGGCAGAGGTAAGATGTTTCTTAGCTATTTTTTAGCATGACTCTTCCAGATCAAATATTTGGTACTTAAGTACTATTCCCAAAGAATCTGAAATATTAAGGCGAAAATACCTGAGAGCTCAGGATGGAAATGGGTCATGGGATGGGGAAAGGAAACGCCCATCCTCATCCTGATGTTTTATACTCTGCCCTACAGCAATGCTGAGCTGCCAGCAAACAGGCACAGTCTCCTCCAGCTTTTATCAGGCAGCCGCATTAATCAGAGACTTTCAACTATCATTCCATACTACAGCAATGTGAAATGCTCCAGGCTGTCACCTAGTCCTTTCAGGGTAGTTTCTCTTTATTTTATTTTAGTCCCTTTTCTTAAAATGTAGGGACTGTCAGAATGCAGTGACAATTATGAGAATTTCAAAGGTGACTTTGCCTACCAAGCCACGTTCCTAACAGCCTGATGGAGTGAATCATATCACTCATTATTTTCATGAGAAAGAATGCTGTAGTGTGGCGATTTACAGAAAAGGTTATTGAATATTGAGGTAATAATATTGTAACTTTTCCTCCATATTTCAAGAGCATAAGTTGGAAACTGTCATTAATATGGTAAAATCATAGATATTAACAAGGATTTAATAAGTTATACACACACACAAAAATCCATTCTCAAAGGAATACATTCAGAAGAATACTATTCATTACTTCATTGGCAAAGGATTATATGAATTCAAAAAGGAATTAAAACTGAATGACTTATGAGACTAAGTAGGAAGATATACAAATTTTCACTTTTAGGCCATCAATTTTCATTTTTCTGAGTTGAATAAGACTAAGGGGATTTTTAACTGAAAATAAACTTGGACATACAGGTTTGTCTTAACCTAAATTGGCCCCATGTTTTCTTTAATCTTTATTTACCTAGAAAGGCCCATGACTCTTTTTTCAAATTAGATTCTGTTTTTTTTTCTTCTTACATAAAAAGACAACAGGAGAGGGAAGGCAGGGATAATTTCTGGGATCAAATATTTAAATTTTGTTGTCTCCTGAAATGTTTTTATTTCATAAATAGCCTCAGTGTGTGCCTCTGTAGTTATTGTTTCAGCCTACTGTTCTACAAACTAGAAGTAACCTCAACCATAAAACTCAGTATATTTATTATTATTTAATATTTTAATGCATTATTTAGCAAACGCATTCCATTTGTTAAACTTTTGTAGTACACAAAGCAGTATCCTATTTATCACCCTGGATCCACACAAGAGCCCTTTAACGTAGGCAAAACAATTAGCATTGCTGCCATTTTAGCAAAGAGAAAGTCTTGCTAGACTGAGAGAAAGTCTCAGCTAGGCTAAAATCGTGGCCCAAGATCATGGAACTGGTCCTCAAACAGAGTCTCAAGATTCAGTGCTCTTTTCACTTTGAGCCAATAAATCTGGGGAAATAGAACAGCAACTAAACTAATAACTGTCATTCAAGGTCAGTCTGTTCATCTTAATTAACACAGGCTGGGAAGGCACAATCATTGATGGGTTCCTCTCCTTGAAGTTACATTATTGGCCTAGCTGGTTGTGATAGTGATTGGAAAAACAGAAACCAGCTCTAACGAGAAATATGTAACCTGGGTACAAATGAGTGGTGGCTCTGGAAACTCCAGCAAAGGCACGTACTCTGCAGTGGAAGCATGAGAAGGGAATGCTGGGGTGGGAAGGAACACTGTAAGCCTGGAAAAGCAGCAGCACACATTTCTGATACTATTCCAAGGCTCTCATCCTTCTACTACAAGAGGAGGCATTGGTGACTCTATTGATTAAGAGAAGAGCACAATGGAGCTGGAAAATGCCATAGAAATAATTTCTTTCAACCTCTTAATAAAGAAAGAAATGGATTTAAACAGGTTCTTCACCACCCCAGTGTCCCACAGCTTGACAAAGCCAGGACTAGAACCAATATCCTCGAACTGCAAGTGCAATGCTTTTTAACAGAGACTTTAATTCAGCATTAACCAAACTGTTCCATACAGCTTGAATATCCTGTGAGATGTGAACAGATACTTCTATAAATAAAGAAAACAAATAAATAAGGAAGGTTAGGCTTCCACATGCAAATAAGTTTGGTTAATGCAGTTAATCACTATTTTAAAACTTTATTTACTGTAAAAATTCTCAGAACCTTTACATGATAATATGCACTATGTATTTTTAAGGGCAGCAGATATATTATGTATGATTTCCCCAATTTCTTTTTTACCATGGAACATTTCTTTGAGGAAAATCCTACTACTATCTATATCACAGGATATTACATTTCCACAGAGTATAGTTTGGGAAAAGCAGGTCTAATGTTATGAAATGTTCTCAATGGACTTTCCAGAGTTCATCTGAGTGAGTTTTCATGTTTTTTTTGTTTTAATGTTTGAAAATAGGGAATAAAAAGAAATAGTCTCAGCTTCTGGCAGCACAACTCTCTTTCTACAAAGAACTAGAAAATAATTTTATTAAATGTCTAGGCTCAAAGAAAGTAAGAACTGTCTTCAAGGGAGTCCTCCACTTCTAAAAAATACCATGAGCTAAAACCTGAGCACTGGGCCATATGTACATGCGAGTGCATGCACACAAATACATGCGCACACACGCGCGCGCACACACACACACTCCTAGGAGAAAGGAAGGCAGGGATGCCCTAAAGAAAAAGGCTGATATCGGCACGACACTCAGGAGAATAAGCCTTGACACAGAGGCAATAAGGACAAGCTGAACCTGAGGCTGAATTAAATTGAATTAAATTACAGACTCAGTGAAGATGCTAAATGGTAGCATATTCTGGCATCTAGCAGAAGCAAAAGTAAATTTTCGAAAAAGAAAAATATCCTCAATATAAGTCTTAGAATCACCGCAGGTTTGGATAGACCAGTTGTGGGCTCAAATCAGAATCACTGAACATAAGGAAACAAACAAGCATGAATGAAAGGCAGCAAGGAAAAAAAAAAGATTTCAGTCTCCAAGAATTTCATATACAACAATTATAAGAAAAATATTATAAAATAATTATGTAAGCAACATTTTTTTAGAAAACATAAAAGAATGGACTTCCACTTCCAGGAATACAAAGTAGGACATACTTTTTCCTTACTATTTTCACTAAGTACAACTAAAACCCCAAGCCATTATACAACAAACATAAGAAGCCTATAAAAGGTAAAGAAAAGGAAGCAAACCAGCTAAAAATCACGGGACCCAAGAAACAATAAGCCCCATGTGGTTTTTTTGCTTCATATATTCCAGGCTTTGAGCTAACGAATCCAGCAACCCAGATACACCAGTGGGTACAGATAAGAAAAAAGTTCCAACAAAATCTGATTTCTGTAGCCAATAGTCCAGCAAAGGAGCAGCCTATCAAGACAGAAAACTTCTAGATGATAACTACTCTATCCCTGTCAAACACCAGAGGAAAACAGTGTGGCCGCATACCCAACCACACCAACAAAGGACAAGTAGGGCCTAGACTTCTACCTTCCAGTGTTGTTATGAGGCCCCCAAACACTCCCTCCAGAGTGATGTTAGAGATGACTAAGTAGGGAAACAGGCTTTTATCCCCATTAGCCAATAACAATTTCCTTACCCATGGTGCTAGTGGAAACCACATATCATCCTAGACTTCTGTCCACACCCAGTAGTAGCAAGATACCATTCTGAATCCCCACTGATACGGTGTCAGAATAGGCCTAGTGGAGAATTAAGATTTTTTTCACCATCACAGTGGTGATGGGGCCACAGCCACTATGGTGTTAGCGGAGATCACGTGGGAAGCCAGAACTACCACTCACTCCTAGCAGTAATGAGAAGCTTCACTATTGCTGTCAAAGGAAACTGAGTGGGAAACCTGGACTTTTATTTCCACATGTTTTTAACAAAGAAACATCCCTCCCTTTCCCTACTGGAGTGGTATTAGAAGGGAAAAATCACATCTTACTTATATGGGAGAAACAAGTAGAATGACAGCAGATTTCTTATGATAAATCATAGGAGCCAGAGGAAAAAGTAGCAGAATGTTTTTTCAACTGCTGAAAGGAAGTGTCAACTGAGAATCCTAACTAGCAAAAATATACTTCAGTAATAGAGAGAAAATCAAGACATTCTCAAATGAAGGAAATGAAGAAAAACTAAGAAAATCTGTCACCAGCAGACCTACCCCATATGAAAAGCTAATTAAAATTCACTGTGGCTGGGCACGGTGGCTCATGCCTGTAATCCCAGCACTTTGGGAGGCCGAGGTGGGTGGATCACCTGAGGTCAGGAGTTCGAGACCAGCCTGGCCAACATGGCAAAACCCCATCTCTACTAAAAATACAAAAATTAGCCAGGTGTGGTAGCATGTGCCTGTAGTCCCAGCTACTCGGGAGGCTGAGGTAGGAGAATCTCTTGAACCTGGGAGACAGAGGTTACAGGGAGCCAAGACCACACCACTGCACTCCAGCCTGGGTGACAGAGCGAGACACCATCTCAAAAAAAATTAAAAAAAAAATTCACTGAACAGAAAGAAGACAATAAAAGAAGGAAACTTGAAATATCAAACAGGAAGAAAGAACACAGTTGGCAAAAATATGGATAAATACTACTAACTTTCTTCCTCCTAAGTTTTTTTAAAAGTTGTATTTCACAAAAAGTAATATTATATGGTGTCGTTCTAAATGTATATATAGAAAACATTTAAAACAATTATAAATAGAGTGGGGTAAAAGGACATAAAAGGAGGTAATTTTCTATATTTCACTTGAACTGGTAATTTTATGACACCAGTAGACAGTGACAATTCTGTATATAAAATGTAATACTTAGAGTAACCACTAAAAAAGTTATATAAAAAGGTATACTCAAAAGCTCTACAGAAACATCAAAATGGAATTATAAGTAATGTTCAAATATCCCATAGGAAGGTGTAAAAAAGAAAGCAGAAAAGTTAAAAGCAGAGAAAACAAATAGAAAACAAAAAATAAGATGACAAACTTAAGTCCTAATATATGAAAAATGATAGGAAATATAAATGGCCTAAATACATAAATTAGAATACAGATTAGCAAAGCAAATTTAAATCCACCAAAAGACATAAAAATCTTAAATGTGCGTATGCCAAACAAAAGAGCTAAAAACAAATGTGAAGCAAAAACTGATAGAACTAAAGGAGAAATACACAATCCTCAATTATAGTAGAAGACTCCAACACTGCTCTCAACACTTAATGAGACAGCTAGATAGAAATCAGCAAGAACATAAAAGAACTCAACATTATCATCCAACACAACCTAATTGACATTTATAGAATACTCCACCCACCAACAACTGAATACACATTACTTTCAAGTTTCCGTAGAACATATATAAAGTAGACAATATCTGGGACATAAAAATACCTCAACAAATTTAAAATAATAATATTTAAACTTATACAGTGTGTTCTCCAACCACAACATAATCAACCTAGAAATTAATAACCAAAAAAAAAAAAAAAATCTCCAAACACTTGGAAACCCAACAATACATTTTTAAATAGGCTGTATGTCAGAGAGGGTGCCTCAAGGAATTTTTTTAAAAATATACATTGACTGAATGAAAATAAAAATAAAGTATTTCAAAATTTGTGGAACATGACTAAAACAGTGAAGAAAGGGAAATTAATACCTCTGAATGCATAGAATGGAAAAGAAAAAAAGTGCCAAATTAATCATGTAAGGTCCCACCTCAAAAACCTAGAAAAACAGAAAGCAAAATAAACCCAAGGCAAGCCGAAGGAGGAAGGTAATAAAGATAAGAGCAGGAATCACTGAAGTAAAACAGAAAAGCATTAGAAAATGTAAATAAATCAATGAGCTTGTTCCTTGAAAAGATCAATAAAATTAACAAATCTGTAGCAGAACTGACAAATAAAAAAAGAGAAAAGATGCAACCCTATGTTTATACAAAAACCTGTTCATATATGTTATTAGCATATTTATTTGTGACAACCAAACCTGGAATCAGTCCAGATATTCAGCAACAGGTGAATGGTTAAACAAACTGTGGTATATCCATTCATGCAATACTCCTTAGCAGTGAAAAGGAATGAACTATGGGTACACACAGCAACCTGGATGAATTTCCAGCAAATTATGAAGTGAAAAAGTCAATCTCACATGTTATAGAATACATGATTCCATTTATGTAACATTCCTGAAAGTGACAAAATTATTGATTTCCAGGAGTCAAAGCCAGGATGATGTGGGAGGGAACTGGGTGTGGCTATAAAAAGGTAACATGAGGGACCCTTGTGATGATGGAAATGTTCTATATATTAACTGTATCAATGTCAATATCCTGGGTGTAATATTGTCCTATAGTTTGGCAAGATATTATCATTGTATAGTATCTTGTATTATTTCTTACAACTGCATGTGAATCTATAATTGTCAAAAAATGACAATTTAAAGCATATAGTAAATAGGTAAAAGAATAAAATAAAAACAGACTACAAAAATGGTCAAAAATATTTTCTTTTATTTTATTTTCTTCAACTTGTATTTTAAGTTCAGGGGTATATGTGCAGGATGTGCAGGGCTTTACATACTCCTGGGGCCGGAGTATGTAAAACTCCTGGGTCTCTATGTGTGACTGAGTGGCTGCTCTGCGGCGACTCCACACAAGTCTGTGTATCGGACCCAAGGCCCTGGTGATATGGGCTCACGACAGGATCTCCGGATCCGTGGGTTGCAAAGTTTCCCAGGCAGGTCACACAATCACTCACCGCTTCCCTTGGCTGGGGGTGGGGGTTCATTTGGCTCCGTGTGGCTCCCAGGTGGGCCAATGTCCACCAACCCCGCTCCTGCTTTCCTCGGTTCCATGTGGGTCAAGTTGTTTGCCTAGTCAGTCCCAATGTGAGAACCTGGATATTTCAGTTGAAGGTGCTGAATTCACTCATCCCTTTTCATTCCCCTCTGTGAGTGCTGCAGACCACACCTGCTTTTGATCAGTCATCTTGTTTGTTCCAAAAATATCTTTAAATTAGATCAGGCCAAGTGTGGTGGCTCACACTTATAATCACAGCAATTTGAGAGGCCACGGCAGGCAGATAGCTTGAGCCCAGGAGTTTGAGACCAGCCTGAGAAACATGATGAAACCTTCCTATAAAAAATACAAAAAATTAGCCGGGCATGGTGGTACATGCCTATAGTCTCAGCTACTCAGGAGGCTGAGGATTACTTGAGCCTGGGAGGTTGAGGATGCAGTGAGCCGAGATCATGCCACTGCACTGCAGCTTGGGTGACAAAGCGAGTTTCTGTCTCAAAAGAAATTAAATCAAATTAAATTGGAACTTTTAGCATCTTTTGCTTCCTCTTTAATCACCAAAATTCCTCTCTCTAAGGAATAAGACATAAAAATTGCTGCTCTAACTTTGTCTAGGGGGAGAAAAGGGCCAAGAAGCCAAGGTACCGCTCTACCCAAACACACAGAACTGGCTCTTCTCCTTATAGTTCTAGTGTAAACAATTGCTGCAAATCTAAGAGCAAAAGGCTTCTGCCAGTCCCCTCGGTACTAATCCTTTAAGTTCAGTTTTTCATAAATTATGTCAATTGGAATCTGTCTAAATAACTTCTTAGGGCTGCCGGCAACATGTGGGACTTCTTACATCTCTTGCAGTCTGAAGCTACAAAGAACAATTTCTAAAAATTCTTTAGCATGCTCTCTAGTATTAGGAAGAATGTGAAGATGCCCAGATCTGCGATGCCATCGGCAGCAGAGGTAATTTACTAGGAAAACAAGCTCAAGCAGCAGAGGCAAAGGCTGATTTTCAGGTTGGCTTCCCTACCTGTCATCTTCCTCTTGACGTGTGAACATTTTTAAATGTCAAAGGGGTCATTCAGCAAGTTACAGAGACAAGAAGCCCTAGGGAAGAAAATATAGTTCTCCTCCTAACCTGGTCAACCTTCTCTATTACATATTTCCTTCAAGCACAGTAATCGCTTTCACTCTCACATTACCAACTCCCCTCATTGCTCCTTCCTATATCTTTTCAAATCAAGTCTCTAGAATTTTACAGATGAAAATCTAACCAAATCCCCTATTGTTACTGTTATGAATGACACCTTTCATACATCAGAGCCAACATCCACTCTTTTCTCTGGTGCAGCAGACAGACATTTGATGTCAAATACAACAGGATAAAATGAAAAGTACATGGAAGAAGAAGAAACATACATGTTGTTCCTAGTTGACAGTACAATGTAAAAAGGTAGGGACTGAATCACTTGATTGTCTTAATTATACTCACATTTTTCCAGACAGCACTTGGCACAGGCTTCAATATGCTATGTAGAGAAATTTAAAATTTAAGTCCATGGAGTAAAATCATATGGTTTAGAATGCTTTGCTTTCAGAATAGAAGTGTCTATCTGTAAAGCAACCTCCTTTTTTTTCCAAAAGAAACACTATGAAAAGAAGAGAGCATCTTCTATTTTTTTAACATTTCAATAGCATATTAGTAAGCAAAGTAGAAGTGAGTTTTATTAGATACATAATAAATAACTTTCCTTTGGACTAGAACCTCTTGAAAATGCCCTCACTAGAAGTCAGTAGTTTCGGTTTGTGTGTAGTCTCTTGTGGAAAGTTTAATATTCATTCAAGGAGTCACCAAAGAACATTAATAGGTCCAGGACTCATTAGTTGTATAACCATATATTAGCTATGTAATCACTTATCGGCCCCATGACTGGGAAAATCACCTTTCCTCTCTCTATTGCAATTTTCAATTGATTCCAACCTGTCCCTACATACTTCTTGAGGATTATGAGCAAGCAGGCTCTATTTTATATCGATAATACTGAATTTCACATTCCATTCCATTCCATTCTAATCTATTCCACAATATGAATTAATTAGTTTATGACCCAATTCAAAATGCTATGAGGAAAAAAATGCATATTTCTTAAACTCAGTGTTTGATAAATTATGTCTACTTGAAATAAAATCATGGTAGTAAAGGTTTCAATTAGAAATAATTTCTTCAACTCTAAACAGATTGCAAGAAAATGTGGTATGTGGGCAGAATGTGCAGAGATAAATGACTAATGGGGAAAAGTCATTTATCAGTTGATTCCTAGGAACTTGGATTTGGAAAAGACCTTAAAGAACATTTGGTCCAATGAAAGAATTTGTCTCCAGCAGCCAGAATACATGGTTTTCTCATAAGTTAATGAACACTTCATTTGATTAGTCTAAGACTGTGTTAGGCAGTTCTTTCATTCCTGGGCAGCTTACTTAGAAATGTCTTTTTTTCTGGTGAACCAGTTTCCCTACTTCTAACTGCCAAACTTAGACCTTAATTCTGCCCTTGGTGTAAGGCAGAAACAATGTTATCCCTTTCCCACCTGATAGCCCTGCCCAGTATTTGTAGACAGTCAGTCTGGCTTCCGTAATCTTCTTGGTTGTCAGTTAAATAACCCTTATGTGAAAGTGCTGGCATATCCAGTCTGTTTATAACAAAATCAACTTAACCATAATATGCTGCTTTGAAAATACCCCACAAAGAGTCAGAGTATAGTTTCAGGAAAACCATATTATTGGGTGTCAGAAAGTTTGGAGTTGGGTGTTGGCCCTAACACTTTCTACATGTGTAACCTTGGGGAAGTCCTCTAGCATCTAAGTGCTTGTACTGCCCTTGTAATGTGTTGTTACTGTATTAGTCCATTTCATACTGCTCTGAAGAAATACTTGAGACTGGGTAATTTCTAAAGAAAAAGAGGTTTAATGAACTCACAGTTCCACATGGTTAGAGAGGCCTCAAAATCATGGCAGAAGGTGAAGGAGGAGCAAAGGTACATCTTATATGGTGGCAGGCAAGAGAGCGTGTGCAGGGGATCTGCGCTTTATAAACCATCAGATGTCATGAGACTTATTCACTATCACGAGAACAGCACAGGAAAAAACCATCCCCATCATTTAATTACCTCTGACCGTGGGGATTCTGGGAGCTACAATTCAAGATGAGATTTGGGTGTGGACACAGCCAAATTATATCAGTTATCAAAGTTAAGCTAATTTTATCAAATGATTGGCTAGTATTCCCTTTTTTCTATAATCTGGAAGGATCTGTGTAAGAAGTCTGTTTTAAGTGATGAAGAAAGTAAAGTTCCATAAAGCAACAAATAGCATTTTAGTAAGTTTCTGATAGAGAAAATCTCTTTCTTTTTTTTTTCAGAATTAAATTTTATTTCACAGTGATAGAAACCATGAAAAACATTTACATTTTCCCATGTTACAGCACAACATTTCAACGGAATATTTCTTGCCGTAAATAATATCTTGCTGATTTGTAGAAGTGAAATAACAGTTTATGTTCTTCAAGGTAAAGAAAAATGACATAGTAAATGATTGTTTAAAATTTTTAAATCCAGACATAAACATATGGCTTCATTATTAACATCCTATATAGTCCATTACTAAATTATTTCCATTATCAATTAGCACCCATTTATAAAGATGCATTCTTAATATTGTTTTGGTCAGCTGGAATATAGCAGAAAAATTAACACAGTTCAGAAATATCAAGCATACATTTTTGCTACATATTAATCTGTATGGTAACTACACTTTATGTATAGGGTTCTGACTAGCCTTTATTACCCATAAGTTTGTTTTCAAATAATTTTTACCAGTAATCTGGAAATTTTGACAATTTAAAATGATTGCTATTTTTATGTTTGCCTGAAAAACTAATACAAAAAATAATCTGACTAAAGTGAAAATTTCAAATAAGTCCACTGGCAGATGAAAGTAAAGCAAAAAATTACAATAGATTCCTCATCTTCTACAGTAGTTGGTTTCAAACATGTGTACAAAGTAAACTCTATGCTATGGGAAGATGAAATCATCTTAGAAGTTAGTTTTTAAGATCAGTCTTAAAGATATTTCAGAACATACTAGAATATGATCTAATTATTCTTTAAGTTGTTTACAGAAAAATAAAACCACAGAATTATTCCTGTTACCTGGGTTGAAGATCCTAATAGCTAGGTGTAAATTTGGATAAGGTACAGTAATTCGAAATAAGTAGTGCATGAAGTTTTAATGTCTGGTTTCTCTATAAAGCATAAAGAGATTTTAAATACCTTATATCTGTGACTCAGAATGTCAAATTACAGCATGTATTGACAGTAGCTGTCTATGGCAGAGAGGCAATACTTGGTCTGCTATGAAGGACAATAAAGAAAAAACAAACTTTTTTTTTTTCTTCAGAGAAAAGAGTATTAAATAGAAATAATATCAGGGAAAATAAAAGCCTGGTCCCAAAATAAAAGGGCCATTAATTGAAGGAACGATTTTACTTTTTCTTGACAATAAACAGCATTATCCCTATTATTAGGGATAATGTAATACCACCTCATTCTTATTATGTATTATAATCATTATGTATATATGAACACATATATAAAAATACAGACACTGCATAGTGACTAAGCAATTTTGGAATAAATCCATAGACTAAGTCACAGCATGCATAAATTGTTTATATCTTAACTGCTCATTTATACCTGAACAAATTTTCATTAAGCATACTGCTAATTTTCAAATGATGTGATAAAAAATCTGGTGGCAGTACTGTATTATTTTGCTGAATTACATTTGACAAAAAAGAAGCTACCTGCTTCATCTATTCTAATATAGTAGATCCTGGGTCGTCTTATAAGAATACATGTATAGAAACTTAAAAGATCATAAATTTCTCGTGAGGAGACATTATTTGATCTGTGTTATTGGCATGTATTTGCAAAACATTTTAACACTGCAAAACATTAGAAATTTGAAGAGTGGGCATGGGAAAAGGTTTATACTCTACTACAATGATGCTGGTGTACTTCTACACAAGGCCTCTTAGTGACATCAATCAATTGGAGGTAGGAGTTTATCAATGAATTGCTTGACATCCATCATTTCCTGTTGACACGAACTGTGCATCATACCTTCATAGGTTTTAAAGGTCACATTGGCTGGATTCACCAATGTTTTTTAGTTTTTCAACCGTAAGAGAACCAAACATCAGGGGAACCAAAGGGTCACAATCCCCGTGGCACTGGAGAATAGAAATATCTCTATTAGCACCACCGATAGGACCCTGTGGAAAAGAAGCCCAAAGTGGAAGCCAGCAATTGAGTGCAGTGACACCTGCCAGTTTCTGGTGCGTGGTAAGGGCAGTATATAAAGATAAAGCTCCTCCCTGAGAAAACCCTCCCAAAATAATTCTGTTAGAAGGAATGCCATTCTTCACTTCTTGATCAATCAAAGCTGTTATATTTTCTGCTGCCTGTTTAATCCCAGATTCATCCTCCTGTGAATCTGGTGAAAGCCCAATAATATCAAACCAGGAAGGCATAGCCATGTTCATATTTAATGTTAACAGGCCTAACAGGTGCATGCGGGCAGATATATTTGATATGTGAATTTCTGATACCTGCAAAGTCTTCTGCCCATCCGTGCCCAGTATCTCCCAATCCATGCAGGAAAATCACCGCAGCGTGGCCTTCCGGGCGGCGGGCACGATGGCGGGCAGCGGGGTTGACATGTTATTGCCGCACATACACCGCCTCAGCTCACAGCGCAAGCGGAAGGAAGAGCAGGCGCCCGGCCGCTGCCCAAGGGCGTGCGAGCGGCGAGTCCCGGCCGGCCCCACCGGCGAGAAGATCTCTTTCTAACTCACATTTATTCTGATATTAATTAAGAATTACAAATTGTACCTCTATTCTAGTTTGAGTACTATAAGACTTTTTTAGTCACAGGGAAATTACAAGATAATTATCTGGGAATTTCAATGAAAAGAGCTAAGCTGTAAGAACAGAGTTTTCCAGCACTTCTAACCATCATCCAATTTTAGGTAATTGGATACGCACACATATACATAAAAATGCAACAAAAATTATATAATACATACTCTTACTATTTGCAATGCACAGTGATATTTTGGATTCTAGTTTGGTCTATATCTTTGTAGAAACATTCTGGTTGTGGCTGACATGGTTGATTTCATGACCCATTAATGTGTCACCAAATATAGCTTTAACACTCTAAGGGTCTTGGGATTTGTTTCAGACCATGACATTAATTCTCTGTATGACCCAAGTTGTTAATTTCTCTGTGTCTCAATTTCCTATAAAATTCCACTAAGCTTATATTTTTGCTGAAAGTATAATATGATACATATGTCTTAAGATTATTTTGAAGGAGGCAAAAAAACTTTTAAAAGTAAAAAGGTTGAATTCAGGGATTATTATCAGAGTCATAGCTACTCCAGCAACCAAACTTTATGTCATAATACAGAAGTGTGGAGTTGGGAAGCAATTTTAAATAATGAGTTTTAAGGATTATGTAAAACGTGCAACTACCATATGACCCAGCAATTGAACCCTTGGGCATTTATTTCAGAGAAATAAAAACTTCTGTTCACATACAAACCTGTATGTGAATGTTCATAAAAGCTTTATTTGTCATAGCCTAAAACTGGAATCAGCTCAGATATCCTTCAACAGGTGAATGGTTAAACAAAGTGATACATCTATACCATGGGATACTTACTTAGCAATAAGAAGGAACTAACTATTGGTACATGTAGCCACTAAGATGAATCTCCAGAGAGTAATGTTGAGGTTTTTTTTTTTAAAGCCAATCTCCAAAAATTACATACTATAGGCTTCCATTTATGTAATATTTTTGAAAAGACAAAAATTTAGAAATGGAGAAGAGATGAGCTGTTGCCAATGGTTAGGATCAGGACAGGGCTGGAGGAATGGAGTTGAGTGTGGTTATAAAAGGGAGACAGGACAGGTACTTTTGGTGATGGAGCTGTTGTGTGTTGTGACTCTGATGGTTAGTACAGGAGCCTTCACATTTGATAAACTTGAATAGAACTAAACACACATGTGCATCAACATGAGTACACAAAAAACTGGGGAAACTTGAATAAGACAGGTAGATTGATTCAATGTCAATAACCTGCTTGTGTTATTGGACTATAGCACTGCAAGATGTTACCAGTAGTGGAAACTGCATAAAGGATATATGGGAGCTCCATGTATTATTGCTTACAACTAGATGTGAATCTATAATTATCTCAATAAAAACTCAATTAAAAATAGATTATTCAGAAGTTGTAGTACTCCCCTCTGTAAATACTCTCCTCTGCATGTGTGCTCACACACACACACAGACACACAAACACACACACACATACCTCTTCAGATCAGGGATACACTCCCAAACGATCTCTCTAAAGACCCAAGGTTAAGAATTCCTGTCTCTCTTTATGCCACTTCCACCTCAGCCCTTGTAGACATGGTGGCCTGCTCCCTGTGTCACCCTTCCCTTGATTGGGAACATTCCATGGTTTTTTCCCACCAAATCCACAAGTTACTCATTAATTAAAATAAGCCATCCATTTAAAAAAGAAGACAATTAGAGAGCAGTTTGTATTTCAATATGTTATTGGCAATCAGGAAATCTAGAAATCAATGCAGCCAGGTGTGAGGGACAAAGGTTCTTTCTGGTTGGGTACTCAGGAATTGCTTTTCAGGAAAGAGAAAGAATGATAGAGAAGGCTAAGATGTGTGGCTAGGACACAGGTAGAGTGTTGCCAGATTTTGCAGCGTCTTAGGTCCTGGCATGGTGAGCAGGGATTTCATTGTAGGAAGCGGAAGTATTTTAGGAAGATATCTAGAATGGCAAGGGAGAGTGTTAAAGAAAGTGATATAGTTTGGATGCTGTCCCCACCCAAATCTCAAGTTGAACTGTAGTCCCAGTATTGGAGGTGGGGCCTGGTGGGAGGTGATTGGATCTTGGGAGCAGATTTCTCATGACTGGTTTAGTAGTATCCTCTTGGTACTGTGGTCAAGATAGTGAGTGACTTCTTGGGAGATCTGGTCATTGAAAAGTATATGCCCTGCCCCGCCTGCACCTGTCTTTGCCATGTGACACATCTGCTTCTGCTTTGCCTTCTGCCATGAGGCCTCCCCAGAAGCAGATGCCTGCACCATGCTTCCTGTACAGTCTGCAGAGCTGTAAACAAAGTGGCCAATCTGCCAGCTGCTTGTTTTCAGTCCGTGAGATGAGTACAAGAATTGAGAGTGTGAATTTGGAAACTTGTTCCTTCATTATGGATAGTTTGAGATTCATTACTTTACCATGGACATCTAGAGGTGAAGTGGTGTGGGCCTGGGAAGTGGTTAATCTAACAGAGAAAAGTGTAATCTGATAAAAGTTTAGACATGAGCTTTGAACAAGTGCTAAAAATTTGAAGTGGGATATGGCGTCATAAGCTATTATCAGAATACTGAAAGAAAAAAAAGATAAACCTTATTAATAGGAAAACATTTCCCCCACAACTACTGTAGAAATTTCTGAGAAGAAAACCATGAGAATTCAATTCTTTTCATTCCAGACAAGGCTGCTATTATTTTTCTAGCAGCCTTAACGGAACATTAACGGAACAAGAAGTTTTTCAAATAAACACTCAGTGAGGGCGGGAACAGGCATAACTGATTTTTTTCAGTGTTTTATATTTCAAAAAAGCTATTAAAAGATTTGGATGCTTGAGGTATTACATAAATTATCCTATTATTGTAGCAATGAAAGGATTTCACACCCATACATTTATTCCTGATTTGATTTCCCTCCATGAAAATCCTTTGTTTTTTAAAAATATTTGTCACACTGCAAACATAATTCACAATAATCAAGCAATATACTTAAAAGGTAAGATTTTAAGTGCCTCATTAGGAGGGGGAAAAAAGCTGAACTCACATAGCTACTTAGCAATCCACTTCTTTTCACATTGTATTTGCCAACCACCTAAAATTAATTGTCCTTAGAAACTTGTAACAGAAAGGTAATTTCACTTCACAATTTTTGTCTCTTATACCAAATAGCCTATTTGTTAGGGAGAATGGATGAACACTTGTTGGTTTCACGTCACTTGCAGACTCTGCAACTTGAAGGAAAGGCCAGCAGCACAGTGTTCTGGAATGTCCTGACACAAAGAAATATACATGATTAAATCCTAGGATATGTACAGAGATGATACTTTGAGGTGTTATCCTTCTATTCAAAAAAGTATTTTCTGTATCTGCCTCTTCCCACTGTCCCCTCCCCATTTAGGTCCATGGTCAGTACCTCGGGGGAGGGCAGAAATGAGCTCTCCAGTAGAAAACCCAGCTTTAGTACCCAGAAGCCTAAAAGGAGAGGACTGAGCAAGCATACATATGAAGGAAGATGGACTTCTCTAAGACCAGGAGAGGATTCCTCAAGGTTGGAAGGAGTAAAAAAAAAGAGAGCAGGATTCCCAAGAACCAAAGAGATGGTCAGATGGTCATATCCCAGAGGTCAACTGCATTGTATGCCTGGGAAGGCGGGACCATAGACAGGCCAGGGAAGGATTTCTATGCCCTAAAAATGACACCACACAGCAAAAAGTGGGACCTGAGGGACCATGGGCACCAGGACTCTAAACACCTCAATGGCAATATGGGGGCCAGCAACCATTCTCCCTACCCCTACTTCAATTCAGTGAAACAGAGTAGGATCTTGGAATTATTGAACCACACCAAGATGGTCATGTGGGGGTGAAACTTCAGGAAAGGGCTAATATTCTGCCCACTCTTAACAAACTAGGAGCTCAAAATCAAAAAACTAAGTTGAGTTATAGAATAGAAAGTCACAGTACTTACCCACCTGAGTTGATGGACTGAAATTCATCCTGCCACAAATACACACACACACATGCACATAAACACACACAGAGCATGTGTATAGACACCGTTTAAGATTGGTGCCACTTGATAGACTATTATTTTTCACCTTGAACTATATGACAACTACAATATTCTATGTCATTAGAAATTTCCAAATTCATACTGTCTTAAAATGATTTGCATTAAAGGCAAAGCATTGTGTGTATTGTATGTATATAGGAAAACAGGTACAAAGGAGAGAAGCATTTCTTCATTATGGTGGCCTAGTAAATTCTTGTTTGCAAATATCACTGGAACCAGAATAGCTTGATGTGACCTACCAGATTTGCCTGAGTCTCATATTTACCAATGGTAGGCTTTCTCTACTATCACATTTTAGTCCTAAAGAAATGTCTTTCCAAGTTGATCTAGGATGGGAGTAGCAATTTTTTTCATTTACTTCATACCTGTCCAAATAAGCCTGCAAAAGCGTTATCTTCCTCTACAATATTATACTATCCCCAGCACAAAGACACATTTAGATATCCTAAATGGACAAGTCAAAGTGTAGATAATAAAAATTAACAAAAGAAGAATGGAAAACTATTAGAGACCTAACTTGCTTTCTTCTAGACTTTTGACTTCATTATCTGGGGAATATTCTTAATCCAAGAGACAAAACCAGGGGATAAACAAAAATTATACATAAAATCTTCCATTTTAAATGAAGCTATCCAACTCAAAACAGTTCTAATGGGAATCAGCAAGCCCATTCAATTCCTGTTAGCAAATATGCTAAAAGAAACTAAATCAGTCAGTGCCTGTGAGGTGAGAAACAAGAGCAAATTGAAAAGCACCTCAAGTTTAAACATGAAGCAATTAAGAGAAAGAGACATGGCTAAATCTATCACAGTAAGCCTCCAGTCTATTAGCTTGTTTCTTAAAACTTGAAAGCAAAGTCAGAAACAAAAAAATCCTACTTAAATTCTTAAGTGCCATAATCAGAATGGGGCAAATGGTCTCCGTAAAACTGTTCACGTAAATGGATCAGGTGTCTGTCAAGAGTTGGGATTCAGGGATGCAAGGAGAAATCTCTACAGACACACATGCACACATACACATGCACATACACACACACACACACACACACCACCCCACTCCCATTTCCATGCTAAAACACACCCCCTCTAATCCTACAAAGTGTAGCATTTCCTCCTGAGGAGTACTTCCTTTGAGCAAAAGGATTACATTCAGAAAACCCTGCATAAGGCAGAAAACACCTCTGGAGGGATTAACATGACTAGCCTTTGCTGCAACCTGCAGGAATATGATTGCCGAGCAAGTAACAGGCAGTGCTCTGACTGGGGAAAACAACATGGTGTTCAGGAAGGGAACCCTGTTGGGAGCACCTTCATGAGCATCACTGGACTTTCAAAAGTAAGGTGCCTGATTAAGGAGAGTTAAAAGGAGAGGTGAGAGCCACCACGGCCCTCACTATTCAAGAAATTCACTTTGGGGAAAAGGTTATGCAGTATTAAGGGCACAGGTTTTGGAATCAAAAGATCTAGGTTATAACCCTAGTCCTTTTCTTTACAAATAGTGTTAATCTTCTCAAATGCAAATTAGAATATAAATAATCATATGGTTTTAAGAACTCAAAGGGTAATGGCTAGTATCTATTAAACACTTTCTATGCATCAGTTACTCCATCTGGATTGCATCAATGTTTCTCAAATTTTAATGTACACACAAGTCACTGAGACATCTTATTAAAATGCAGATGAGGTCGGGCGTGGTAGCACATGCGTATAATCCCAGCACTTCAAGAGGCCATGGCAGATGGATCACTTGAGGCCAGGAGCTTAAGACCAGTCTGGCCAACATGGTGGAATAGAAAAATTAGCTGAGTGTGGTGGTGCACGCTTATAATCCCAGCGATCCCAGTGGCTGAGGCAGGAGAATCGCTTGAACCCAAGAGGCGGAGGTTGCAGTGAGCCGAGATTGCACCACTGCACTCCAGCCTGGGTGACAGAGCGAGACCCTGTCTCAGAAAACAAAAACAAAAAAACAAACAACAACAACAACAAAAACAAATGCAGATGAATCAGCAGGTTTTGGGTGGGGCCGGAGCTTCTGCATTTCTAATAAGCTCCCAGGTGGCTGCTGTTGCTGGTGGTGGTTTACAGATCATAGTTTGAGTAGCAAGGGTTTATATCACTGAATCCTCACACCACACCTAGGAAGGCAGATTATTATTATCTATGCAAAGCCCACTTTAGATGGGCTGGGGGAAAAGCACAAATGCTGTCGTAGTGCTGGAATTTTTTAAAAAGACAGAAGGGAAGAAAGAAAGAAAGTAAGTAAGGCATTAGGCTGGCTTGTGTGTGGTTTCTCCTTATTATTCAAGGTATAGACCCGAAGGCCAGCAGCCTCAGCATCACCTGGGAGCTTGTTAGAATGCATACTCTCAGGCTTCAGGCTGGACCCACTGACTCCACATCTGCATTTTAGCAAGATCCCAGGGGATTCATGGGCATAATAAAGTGTAAGAAGCACTAGATTAAAGGGTTAGACTCAATTTTTAAATCGATATGCCTATTACTACTGAGAAATTTTCTTGTATAAAATTAAATTTTACATAAAAATTATAATTTTAAATAACAAAGGAAAACTGTGAAATAAATCCCCTCCCCCTACATACACACACAGTAACAAGTGGAAATAGTCTTCCTAGTCACACCCTGTTTGTCAGAATGGCTCCACCACACTCTTGCTAAGATCTAACAATTTTGATTTTAAAAAAATCCTAACCAAAAGTAAAAACTAAATAAACACTTTCAAGATAACTGCCCCTATATTCTATAAGTTGTCAAGTGCATTAAAAGTTGTAAACAAATTCTACTCCATTTAGGGCTCTTGAAATTCAACGCTAGGCATTAGATATATTCTGTTCCACAGATCTGCAAAGCTATATGTGCTTCTCCCATAAAGGATGTTAGGGAAACATTAGGAAGCTCAGATTCCATGTTCAAGATGTCTATTTTATCTAAGAGGTGGTACAATTCTAGAGGAATTCTATCAGAGGTAAAGAACTACTGCAGAGGAAAAGAAAAGGAACTAATCAAACATCATTCGAGGAAAGACATCTTTACTGCATATTTGTGAGGTTTAGAAACTACCATAGGAAGAGCGATTTCTTAGCAAAATGACAGTGGACTCTCCCCTACACATGGTCTTGGGATTGGTTGGGCCTAACTGAGGAGGCCCTTGCAGAACTCTGTCCATAGTGCTCTGTAGGGAAGGAGAAAGGGAATGCCAGTCAGAGACGAAAGCTACAGAACAGGAAGCTGTGTTGTCCTGTCTCTCTCACACAGAGAAGAGCCTATGGCTATTAATCCCACTGTTATTCTCAACAGATGGGACTCAGTCAGTACATTTACATTTCCTAAAGACAGGAAGGGCTGAGATTCAGACCAGACTAGAGAAGAGACTTTTCAGTAATTACACATGAGCAAAGCATCCTCCCGAATCTTGGCTCACCACTTACTTGCTGATGATTGCCAGCAAGTTACTTAACCTGCATGTACCTCAGTTTCCTCATCTGAAAAATACAGGTGATAATGGGAGCTACTTCATAGACATTTTATACAGACTGAGTTAATATTTCTAAAGCACCTGGGTCAGGTGGTTTGGAGAGAAAGGCTGGAGTCTGCTTGTGGCAGCTCTTGAATGACTTGCTTTGGGGTGGATCTTAAAAACAACAAACCTGCAAGTTCTGCACATCATGTATCCCAGAACTTAAAGTATTAAAAAAAAAAAAAAAAAAAAAAAAAAAAAAAAAAAAAAAAAAAACACAAGAGGAAGACATTCAAGGCTTTGGATGGCATAAAAGTCAAAGTAACACAGAATATCTTTCCAGATATAACAACGCAAGACTTTTCTTCTTTATCCTTGCATATAAATTCATTCATATATATCTTGAAAAAATGCTCAATGTCCTCATTTATTGTATTTTTTCATTTCAGTTTTTATTCATCTTTTGATTTTTACAATTGTTTTAAAATTTCTGGAGGGCTTACATTCATATTGCTTTAATAATTGTATTGCTATCATCACCAAGCCAAACTATAAGTATAGTTTGTAGTATGAAAATGTAGACCATGACAAAGGACATTCTTTTTCCCATCTTAATTGCTATCAAGAAAAATAACTGTTTAAAGCAAGCAAGACTTAATGTATTATATACCCATTATCAGCAAAATATTAGACTCATTGATTTCATAATTTATAAATGTAAGAATAAAGAGCCCCAGGGGTATGCTCCAAATGAGGCTAGGTTCAGGAATACAGAATTAATCATCCCACCTAGTGTTAAAACATCAGATTTATTATATTTAATTAAGTAACTCAATGATCTCTCCAACTCTAAGTTGTCTTTATACCAAGTATGGAAATACAGATATTAGCAGTCAAGGAAAGCATACAATCTTCAAATAGGATCATTTTCCTTATGAATAATTTTTGTCCTATTTGATCTAATTTTTTTTTTCAACAAAGTACTGGTCGCCTGGTTCCCGCCTCACAGTCTCATCTCTGAGTCCAGTGATGGTGGGGAGGGGACATTTTCTTAGAGCCTCCACCCACTCCATCAACAGGGCCTCTCCTTCTGTATGCAGCCCATATTTGGTGTGAGCGCCCACTCAGTCCCCACACATGCTCAAGGAAGACTGAGATAAATACATGCTTCTTCTATTCCTCCCTCAGGTGGACAATTCTGATAAGCATCCTATTAAACATGCTGACAAAAAGGTACTGGTGGCATCAAGCCTCAGCCACCCACAGCAGGCCTGGGCGGTCCCTTCTTTGCCTTTTCACTTCCAACCTCACCTCCCACATAAACTACCTGATCACAAGTCTTTTTCTCAGGCTCTACTTTTGGGGGCTCTCTGGCCACAATAGCCTGAAAGCACAAATCTAACACTGTACAGGGAAATAGTCATTTTGGCAAATTAAAGTGATGTCAAATATTTATACTAGTCCATATCTATGGTCTATATTATAGAAGGGATATTCATTGAAGAAAATGAGTAGTGTTATATAAATATTCCCAACAGCAGTTTGACTTTATTTCATTCTTTTATTATTTTAAAGACTATTTGGGAAAGCTTTGAATGTATACAACAGTCATTTTGTCACTGCCATTGACATTTCCCCAGATCCTGGTTGACAATCCTACATTAAATCCAGGAATGTGCTAAATTGGGTGATAAGGCAGAAGGTTGAGCTTATTATGCCAGATATAATGACTATTGTAGCCTTTGTTTTAAATTGGGACATGTCAAAGATTACTTTTTAATGAAGATTCACTGATTATTAAGCAGTACCTTATTATCTTGGCAAAGTGATTTTATACAAAAATATCTTTATTAATAAAGAGAATGTGTTCAACACAGCTTTTTGAAAGCATCACTGCCACAGATAGAAATAATACAGAAGGTGTAGGAATAAGGTCCAAGGTAACAGAACAATGATCTTTGTGTGAGAAAAATATTAAATAGGAAGGCATATAATCTTAAATATACTCAAAATATAAAATGCATCTGGAAACTCAGAAAACCCTATCTGAAAAATACAAAGAAGCATCTGGAAACTCTGGATCCAAGGCAGAGAAAGGAAGGAATTGTGCAAAATTCAGGGCCTTCTGTGCTGTTCTATATTGAGGAAAAGCAGGGGATAAAGGGACATAAAAAGCTCTGTCTTTAGTAGTTTGGGGAAATGTGTGTGGAGAGAACTAGGCACAACTAGCTGCAGGCCATACCATGATTTTCCCCATACTGTAGATGAGGAAACTGAGGCTCAAAATAAGTTTCTCATGCTTCCACAGCTCCAAGTGGCAGAGCAGCCGAGCCCTTGACTCATATGCTGTGTCATTTGTTTTGTTTTAACCAGGGCTGTCTCCACAGTGCCTACATGGCACCTGCTACGTATGATGATCAATAAGTGTTTGTTTGGAATAAATGATTGAATGAAGGAATGATTAAGAAAAGGACAACATGAGCACCTTTCCAGTCTCCCTTGGGGCATCAGGAGGCTACCCACACAAAAACAGTTTCACTGCTGATAACCCAGCAGAGTGAACCTCAAAGTTGGCTCTGCTAATATTGTAGTAGCAGAGCATCCACTGCAGTGTGAGCAGGACAAGAAATATCTTACTGATGCCTAAAATGTCTTTAATGAGTATAGGATATTGATCCCAAATTAGAAATTAAATGCTTCAAAAGAAAATGCCTAGTGGAGATAACCATGCATTGAAAGTCATTGCTATATCATTAGTCTAAATGACTAATGACAACGTTTTCCACTATTGTGTTAATTTGCTGGGGTGCAAGTTGTCAGCAAGTCAGCCTCCATGGGAGTCAGAGCAGTTACCAAATGGGGAAAAGGGAGCAGAAGGAAGAGGTACGACATGAAGAAACTGAAAAATTGCAAAACATGAAGAAACTGCAAAACTCTGCTTCCATGGAACAAGTTTACCTTAAACTGGGCTAGAGTAAAAAGAATCTGCTCCTAGAGGAATTCTCAAACAAGTATGACTTAGAAGACCGACAGCTCTGTTTGCCAAACTTACAAAAACATATTCTGTTTTCCTAACACAGTCAACCTCATTATAACCAAGCCCCTCAACTAAAAGTCTCAGACTGAATATGTTAGTTTCCAGCTAGGAAAACAGAACACTTTCTGGTTATTTCCAACTGAGTGACTGGTAACAAAAGCATTGAAATACAATTTTAACAGGGAATTGGTTGCAAACATGTTGAAAGGGCTAAAGGAAGAAAACAGGATGGTGGCTGTACCCACGGCCCAGGAATTCTTCCTCTTTCTGAATCTGCCAGAGTCCCCATGGCAGAAGTGGCACTGAGGTGGAGCAGGGACCTAATGCTTGCCACACTCTGACTCTGCTGGGCTCGAGAGTCCACAGGCTCACTGATCTGAGGGAGCCACCATCAGTGCTGCACGGTGCAGGGGGCTGCACAGGCACTCGCACTGCTGCAGAAGCAAAGGGGCTGCTGCCTTCCTTTCGCCTTCTGTTCTCAGGCACACCTTCTTCTAGCAGCTCATAATCAAAACCCAGTGGGCAGATGAGCCTTAAAAATGAAGTTTTCAAATTTGCCTCCCTGGGAGGACAGGAAAAAGGTAAAATAAATAAATTAAATAAATAAATAAATAAATAAATAAATAGCAGATATAGGGCTTACTGGTGACAAACAGCAAGTGTAATGCCATACCGAGGCGGCTTATTCTATGGATTTTACATGTAAATGTTGGAGATATAAAGTTTTTACAAGGACCTATTCAATTGGTACATTTTTAATCCCTGGTATGGGGCTGGCATGTGTCCAAGATGGTGTTGTTTAGGAAATTAGTCAAATATCCTGAATTACAAATCGTCAAATTACTATCCATGTACTTGATAAGGCCTTTAAAAAATTCCTATATCATGAATTGCATTTTCATATTTGAGGCCTACATATTGTCATTTAATAAAAATAAAGACTCAGCTTTTAAAACATGTAAAAAATGTTTAGTTCTTTACTTCCTCATTATTGGTATTTTTGTGTAGCTGATGAGTTTTAAAATGATAGTTTGTTTCTAAGTAGAAAAGATCTTCTTTCCTCCATAGCTGAGGTTCTATAATTATTCTTTTGTTTATAAGAAGGTCTCCAAAATAGTTCACCTTTATTGAATGGTAAGAGAAGAGATTAGGAGCTTTAGTATCTTTTTGCTCTTCCAAGATTTAATTTCTGTTCTCATCAAAACTACAAACTCTTCAAAAATACAGGTTATGTCCCCATCTTCCTGGCTATTTCACCCCAGCAAACTGAAGGATTGAGGACACTCTGTAATTACTACAGGATGAAAGGATACTTACTGATTGTCTGGTTATTATTACCATTATGAAAGCAACATTTATTAAGTATCTATTTTGTTCATGGAAGTAGGTACTGGAGGTATAAAGAAATTAAGAACTTCCCAAAAGGAGACTACAACTTGATAAGGGAAACTAGACATCTTTAAAGGTAAATAAAAATGTATATTAAAAAGAACAATAATACTGTCTTACTCATAGGATGAGTGACATATATAAAAATGCTAACATAGTGCTAAACTAATAAATGTTAGCTTTTTTACTGTTGATGTTACCATTATGTGTCAAGTGACTTGTGCACAGTAAATGCTATAGAACTTCAAGAAACATCACATCTTTTGCATGTCCCAGTTTGAAACAAAGACTAATCTCACCATGAGTGGATTAATAAAGAGAGTGGAAAGGATTTCTGAAGACTTGTTGTACAAACTGAGTCCTGAAAAACAGGTAGATATTTCCAATAAAAGGAAGAGTAGACCAATCTTGTCACTGTTCCACAAACTTCATGTCTTTCTTATGCATACTAAGTAGCTTGCTCTGATTCAAGACTGACAGAGAAAGAATCAATTATGAAGATTCACCATAACTCTTTAATAGACAGAGTTACATTTGTAGCAAAAAGGATAGGATTCTGGAAAGATGACATTTTTTAACTTCTACCACCTCCCAAGTTTAACCCATTTTTCTCTTCTAAACCTAGCAGCTGCTAAGGCCTGTAGGTAAAGGAAGCCAAGTCCATGTACCTTCCAGGAAAAGATGATCAGAGCAAGAAGCCTGACCGGAGCTTGGCCCACAGAAGTTCCTATCTCCCTCCGTGCTCCAAGGCCTACATAGCCCATGTAAGCATGCCCACTCCTGAGGAGCTGGAGGGGAGACAAGCCAGTTGGCTGCCTTCTTTCTGGCCCCAGGGGCTGGAAGTCCTAACTGCAGGGGCTTTCTCCCAGTGCAAGAGACTAAAACCTACCTGTAACTCCTCTACCAACCCATAGGTAAAGACACCATCAGTCTTCACAGCTCTTGGAGTTCTCCCCATTTAAGGTACCCTAGCAACTGGATCAGAGACCCATTGAGTAGGCAAGGGAAAATAACAACACGTGTAAGGGAGCCCAGAAGTCAGAGAGAAAAAGCGTCTCCGAATTTTCCCTAAAAAGGATGACTCCTAATGATAACTAGCCAACACATTTATGTAACCACCTCCCCAAAATAAAAAAAGAAAAGAAAAGAAAAGAAAAGAAAAGAAAAAGATTAAAACATTCAAGGGGTGAATTTAAGGAGAAGAGGGTTCCTATGTAGAAACAAGTTAGTGAACTGAAAATCAAGAAGAAATATCTCACAGCTCAAAGCAAACATATAAAAATACAGAAATAATAAGTGAAAACATAAACAACTTGTAAGATAAATATAGGAGACCGAACATGCAAATAACATTAACGAAAGAAGACATTTTAGCTAGAAGAGAGGCAAAAATTAAACAAATTATTAAAAAATAGAAGACAATAGGAAAAAAATCACTGAGCTGAAGGGAGAAATTTGTCTTCAGATTATAAGGGATCATGTCCCACACATGCCCAAACAGCCTAAAATAGGGTAAATCTGAAAGTAAGTACACGGCTGAGACCACTTGTTTATTTACAGCTGAGCTCAGAATAGTGCCTTCCACATAGTAAGCACTGAATGAATATTTCTAAATGAATGAAAAATACTTTCTTACAAGCTTTCAGAGAGAAAGAACAAAGTATTTTAAAAGGTAAAATCAGACTGGCATTAATCTCCTCATGCAAAATTGGAAGTTAGATCATGGCAGAACAAAAAGATAACAAAAACTGTGTGCCCCAAAGGTTCCATACACAGTCTTTTCCTATGAGACAACATTTCCCTATTAGAATGAGAGAAAGATAATTGTGCATTTGCTTGTTTTTGATATCACCCACGTATCTGAAGAAAAACCTCTAAGAATGATGTCAAGAAGCAAATGTATCAGAACACAGATCTCAGGATAGAAAAGAATGAGGAAGAAAAGAAAAAATAGTGAGAAATTCTCATTCATAGAGCTTATTTCCAGAATATTAAGGTGGCTCAATATCAGGACTCTATCAACATTATCACTTACGTTAACGAATTAAAGGATAAATGTGTCATAGATGCAGAAAAGTTATCTTTGGTAAAATTCAGCAGCTATTTATTTAAAAACTAAGGGAAATTGTTATATGGAAGCAGAAGTAAAATATGCAAATACCATTTACCAATTATCAGCAGTGAATATCATTCAAAACTGTGTAATACTAACCCATTAAAATTAAAATTAATTAATTAAAATTAATTAAAATCAATAATCAATAGACAGTGATGCTATTATTGTCATTATTATTCAATAATGTATGGATTTTGGTAAATCCATTAAGACCAAACATTTATAAATGATATATATTTTATATATATATTATATATATAAGTATCGGATTTCTTTTGCCAGTGATATGAGTGTAGACTTAGAAAACGTAAAATTCAATAGTCTAAAAAAATGAAAATCATAAAATTAGGTAAAGTGGGTAGATTAAAAGTAGTAGTTGTTCTCCATATTAGTAAAAAAACAACCAGAAATACAAATGGAAGGCAATGCTATTCATGGTAGCAACAAAAACTGTAAAATAAATATAACTATAAAAGCCCTAGATGAAGAAAACCATAAAATGTTATTATAAACAACATCTGAATAAATGAAAAGACATGTCATGTTCTTCATTGTCATATAATATGGATGTTCATTCCCATAAAATTTATTTATAAATGGAATGATTTCCAATCGGAATCCCAACAGGGCTTTCAGGGTCATGGGAAAAGCAACAGAACTAGGGTGTAATCTCAAGGTCCATAGGAAAAATTAAATACCCAAGAACAGTCAAGAAAATGCAAAAGAAGAATAGTGAGGGAGCACAAGGGTAGTGTGAAATCGAAACAGACTGGAACGAATCAGTGCTGACAGAGAACTAGGCAAATCAATCAGTGAAAGAAGACAGAAACTCCAGAAATAGATCCCCAAATACATAAGAATCTCATATGTGATAAAGATGGTATTTCAAATAATTGGAGAAGTGGGAGTTAATGTAATAAATGGTGCTGTCACAACTGGCTATCCTTTTTTTCTGGCCTTAAAGGAATGATAAGGGCTGGAGTGCAGTGGCACTATCTTGGCTCACTGCAACCTCTGCCTCCCGGGCTCAAGCGATTCTCCTGCCTCAACCTCCTGAGTAGATTGGACTACAGGCACCTCCACCATGCCCGGCTAATTTTTGTATTTTTAGTAGAGATGGGGTTTTGCCATGTTGCCAGGCTGGTCTCGAACTCCTGATCTCAGGCAATCTGCCTGCCCCGGCCTCCCAAAGTCGTGAGCCACTGCGCCCGGCCCATAATTTTTTTTAATTAATTTTTAAAAATTGACAAATAACTACATAATTAGAATGTACAACGTGACATTTCAATATATGTATACACTGTGGAATGGCTAAATTAAGCTAATTAAGGTATCTATTACCTCATGCTTTTTTTGTGGTAAGGACATTTAAAATCTACTCTGCAATTTCCTTTTTTTTTCAACTTTTATTTCAGGTGTACATGTGCAGGTTTTTTATATAGGTAAACTCAGGTCACAGGGGTTTGTTGTACAAATTATTTCATCACCCACGTACCATGTACTAAGCCTAGTATCCAATTGTTATTTTTCCCAAATCTCTCCCTCCTTTCATCCCACACCCTCAAGTAGGCCCCAGTGTCTGTTGTTCCCCTCTTTGTGTCCATGTGTTCTCATCATTTAGCTCCCATTTATAAGAGAGAACATATGGTATTTGGTTTTCTGTTCCTGCACTGACTTTGCTAAGGACAATGGCCTCCAGCTCCATCCGTGTTCCTGCAAAGTGCATGATCTCATTCTTTTTTTATGGCTGCCGAGTGTTCCATGGTGTATATGTACCACATTTTCTTTATCCAATCTATCATTGATGGGCATTTAGGTTGATTCTATGTCTTTGCTGTTGTGAATAGTACTGCAGTGAACATTGGTGTTCATGTGTCTTTATGGTAGAATGATTTATATTCCTTTGGATATATACCCAGTAATGGGACTTCTGGGTTGAATGGTATTTCTGTTTTGAGCTCTTTGAGGAATTGCCACACTGCTCTCCACAATGGTCAAACCTATTTACATTCCCAGCAACAGTGTAAAAGTGTTCTCTTTTCTCCACAACCTCACCAGAATCCGTTATTTTTTTTTTCTTTTTTCCTTTTTTTTTTTTTTTTTTGGCTTCAAAATACTCATTCTGACTTGTGTGAGATGGTATTTCATTGTGGCTTTGATTTGCATTTCTCTAATGATCAGTGATATTGAGCTTTTTTCATTTGCTTCTTGGTTGCATGTATGTCTTCTTTTGAAAAGTCCGTTCATATTCCTCTGCCCACTTTTTTATGTGATTGTTTTTTGCTTATAAACTTATTTAAGTTACTTATAGATGCTCAACATTAGACTTTTGTCAGGTGCATAGTTTGAAAATATTTTCTCACATTTCTTAGGTTGTCAGTTTACTCTGTTGATAGTTTCTTTTGCTTTGCAGAAGAACTTAAGTTTAATTAGATCCCACTTGTCAATTTTTGCTTCTGTTGTCATTGCTTTTGGTGTCTTCATCATGAAATCTTCACCCAATCTATGTCCAGAATGGTATGCCTAGGTTATCTTCCAGGGTTTGTATAGTTTTGGGTTTTACATTTAAGTCTTTAATCCATCTTGATTTGGATTTATGCATAGGGTTTCAGGAAGGGGTCCAGTTAATCTTCTGCATATGGCTAGCCAATGATCCCAGTACCATTTATTGGAAAGGGAGTCTTTTCCCCATTGCTTGTTTTCGTCAGCTTTGTCAAAGATCAGATGGTTGTAGGTATGTGGCCTTATTTCTGGGCTCTCTAATCTGGTCCATTGGTCTATGTGTCTGTTTTTGTACAAATACTATGCTGTTCTGTATACTATAGCCCTGTAGTATAGTTTGAAGTTGGGTAACGTGATGCCTCCAGCTTTGTTCTTTTTGCTCAGGATTGCCTTGGCTATTCAGGCTCTTTTTTAATTCCATATGAAATTTAAAATAGTTTCTTTTCTAGTTCTATGAAGAATGTCATCATTAGTTTGAAAGGAATAGCACTGAATCTGTAAATTGCTTTGGGCAGTATGGACATTTTAATGATATTGATTCTTCTTCTCTAAGATCATGGAATATTTGTACATTTGTTTGTGTCATCTCTGATTTCTTTGAGAAGTGTTTTGTAATTCTCGTTGTAAAGATCTTTCCCCTCCCTGGTTAGCTGTATTCCCAGGTATTTTTCTCTTTTTGTGGAAACTGTGAGTGGAATCTTGTTCCTGATTTGGCTTTTGACTTGGCTGTTACTTGTGTATAGAAATGCTAATAATTTTTGTACATGGATTTTATACTCTGAAACTTTGCTGAAGTTGTTTATCAACTGAAGGAGCTTTTGGGCTGAGATGAAAAGCTCACTGCTGGGGTTTTCTAGATATAGAATCATGCCTTCTGTAAATGGGTAGTTTGACCTCCTGTTTTCCTAGTTGGAGGAAATCTTGCCTGATTGCTTTTGCCGGAACTTCCAATACTATGTTGAATAGGACTGGTGAGAGAGGGCATGCTTTTCTTGTGTTGGTTTTCAACGAGAATGCTTCCAGCTTTTGTACATTCAGTATGATGTTGGTTGTGGGTTTGTCATAGATGGCTCTTATTATTTTCAGGTATGTTCCTTCAACATCTAGTTTATTGAGAGTTTTTAATATGAAGGGATGTCGAATTTCGTTGAAAGCCTTTTCTGCATCTATTGAGATAATCATGTTATTTCTGTCTTTAGTTTTGTTTATGTGATGTATCACATTTATTGATTTGTGTATGTTGAACCAACCTTGCATTTCAAGGATTAAGCCTACTTGATCATGATTGATTAGCTTTTTGATGTGCTGCTGGATTATGTTTACAAGTATTTTGTTCAGGATTTTTGCCTCATTGTTCGTAGAAGATATTGGCCTGAACTTTCTTTTGTTGTTGTGTCTTTGCCAGGTTTTATGATCAGGATCATGCTGGCCTCATGAAATGAGTTGGGGAGAAGTCCCTTCTCCTCAATTTTTTGGAATAGTTTCAGGTGGAATGGTACCGGTTCTTCTTTATACATCTGGTAGATTTCAGCTGTGCATCCATCTGGTCCTGGCCTTTTTTTTTTTTTTTTTGGTTGGTAGGCTATTTATTACTGATTCAGCATCAGAGCTTGCTGTTGGTCTGTTCATGGAATCAGTTTCTTCATGGTCCATTCTTGGGAGGGTGTATTTGTTCAGGAATTTACCCAACTCTTCTAGGTTTCTAGTTTGTGTGCACTGTTTCAAGTCAGTGGTAACATCCCCTTTGTCACTTCTAATTGTGTTTATTTGGATCTTCTCTCTTTTCTTCTTTATTAGTCCAGCTAGAGGCCTATCTAATGAATGTTTTCAGAAAGCAAATTCCTGAATTTGTTAACATTTTGAATGGATTTTTTGTGTCTCTATTTTCTTCAGTACAGTTCTGATTTTAATTATTTCTTGTCTTCTGCTAGCTTTGCAGTTGATTTGTTCCTGATTTTCTAATTCTTTTGGTTGTGAGGTTAGGTTGTTAATTTATCTTTCAAACTTCTTGATGAAGGCATTTAATGCTACCAAATTCCCTCTTAACACTTCCTTAGCTGTGTCCCAGAGATTTTCTTATCTTTGTTTCCCTCTTAACACTGTCTTAGCTGTGTCCCAGAGATATTGTATCTTTGCCCTCATTAGTTTCAAAGAACTTCTTGATTTCTGCCTTAATTTAATTATTTACCCAAAAGTCACCCAGGAAGATGTTGTTTATTTTCCACGTAATTTCATGATTTTTAGTGATTTTCTTCATCTTGACTTTTATTTTTATTGCACTGTGGTCTAAGAATGTGTTTGGTATGATTTTGGTTATTTTGCATTTGCTAAGAATTGTTTTATGTCCAATTATGTGGTCGATTTTAGGGTATGCACCATGTGGTGATGAGAAGAATGTATATTCTGTTGTTTTGGTGTGGAGAGTTCTGTAGAGGTCTATCAGATCCATTTGGTCCAATGTTGAGTTCAGGTCCTGAATATCTTTGTTAATTTTCTGCCTCAGTGATCTGTCTAATACTGTCAGTGGAGTGTTGAAGTCTCCCACTATTACTGTGTGGAAGTATACATCTCTTTGTAGGCCTCTAAGAACTTTTTTTATGAATCTGGGTGCTTCTGTGTTGGGTGCGTATATATTTAGAATAGTTAATTCTTCTTGCTGAATTGAATCCTTTACCATTATGTAATACCCTTCTTTGTCTTTTTGTATCTTTGTTAGTTTAAAGCCTGTTTTGTCTGAAATTAGGGTTGCAACTCCTGCTTTTTTAAATTTCCATTTGCTTAGTAGATTTTTCTCCGTCCCTTTATTCTGAGCCTGTGGGTATCATTACCTATGAAATGGGTCTCTTGAAGACAGCATACCATTTATTCTTGCTTTTTTATCCTGCTTGCCACTCTGTGCCTTTTATGTGGGCTCTACTCCAGAGAGATGCAGGTCAGCAATTTCTCAGTGCAATCAGCCTGGGATGGGGAATCTGAGCTGTGGGACCAAGCTGGGGTTCTCTGCGTAGTGACAAGCAAGGGGGGTGGCTGGGACCCATGAGAGACAGACTGGCATCTTTTTAGGTTAACTTCAGCTTGTTGGAGATATTGGTAAGACATTGAGGTTCTTTGTTACTTTGTTAGTCTGAGGGTAGCAGGTGTAGTACCACTGCAGAGGCAGTGGCAGAGAGGCTTTCTGTTGCCCCTGGGGCTCCATCTTTGAGAAACCCAAAGTTGCTGTTACTGAAAGTGCTCAGCCAGTGGGGTGGCATGGCTGCACTGCTGGCATGAGCTTGGGACTCCACTTGTTGAGAAGCAGGGGGTCCCAGGAGGAAAGACTTATCTCCTCTCCATATCGTGACTGTGGTGTGCTGTAACCTCAGGTGTAGTCTTCAGACTCTTTGTTTCTTCCCCAGACTGAGGGCAGCAAGGACAGAACTGCTGCTGTGGCCGCGGCAGAGGGGCTGTTGGATTCCTCTGAAAGCTTCCTCCCAGGGAAACTCCAAGCCATTACAAGTGGGTATTCTTAGCTGTGGGTGGGGTGACTGTTCTGTGGTTATGAGCCAGGAACCCTGCCTAGTGAAGAGTTGGGGGGAGTGTTGGGGGTTCCCAGGAAAGGGGCGCTGGACTCCTCTCCATATGGGGATATGGTGTGATAGAGATACCAGTGTAATGACTCATCCGTTTGTTCCTTCCCCAGCCCAAGGGTTGTTAGGGCAATACCACTGCAACTGTAATGACAGCGGGGTTGTGGGTTGACTCTGAGATTTCCTCCTTGGAGAAATGCTGGCCTGCCTCTGACTGTGGTGATCAGGCAGGGGCACGGGGGTTGTGCTGGAGTCCCAGGTAGGGTGGGCCTGCCTAGTGAGGAGAAGTGAGGACTGAGATCTGCATAGAGAACAGTCTGGCCACTTTTCTGTGAGGTGGTTGCTCTGTGCTGGGGATCCGGACCAGTCCCCATTGTCCACAGACTCTCTAGAGCCTGGAGACAGCAAGGACAAGGGTTGTGAGACAGCAAAGTTGGAAACCCATCCCTTCCACTGGGAGCTCTGTCCCAGGGAGTTGTAGAGTTGCTACTGGCTCAATAGCCCCAATGGCGGGTGGCTAGAGACCCAGGCCTGGAGGACCCACCCAGTGAGGAGATACAGGATCAGGGACCCACATAAGAGAGTCTGGCCACTTTTTCATAGGGCTGCTGCAGTATACTGGGGGTCCACTCCAGTCCCCAGTCACATTGGATTTTCCAGTACTTAAAGGTATCAACAGTGAAGACTGCTAAACAGCAAAGATTGTGACCCATCTCTCCCTCTGGGAGCTTCATCCCAGGGAGGTTTGAAAACCCCTGTTGGCCAGAAAACACTGGCAGGAGTGACTAGAGACCCCTAGCAGAGATTCTGCCCAGTGAAGAGAAACAGGATTTAGGATCCATGTGAATAAGCAGTCTGATCTCTTCTCTGTAGAGCTGCTGGGCTGTACTGGGTGACTGCTTCAGTCCCTGGTTGCCTTGGACTTTTTAGAGCCCAAACAAAACAATGGCTAAGGCTGTGAAAATGGCTATCCGTTTTTTAAAATGTGTTGAGGCTTGTTTTAATGGTCAGCATATGCTCTTTTGTATATTGATTTATTTCCCCATTCTTTGGCATACATTTAATACTGGAATATAAAATCCGAAAATAAAGTCCCAAATTATCACATAATGTTGGAAAAATGTGATAAATTCCCTCGATGAGAATACAGATTGTATATGGCAATTTCCACAAAATTAGAAGCTTAAAAACACCCATTTATTATCTCATAGTTTCTGTGATTGGAGTCCAGGTACCAAGCTCACCTGCGTTTTCTCCTTAGAATCTCACAAGATTAAATTAAGTTGTCAGCAGAGCTGTGTTTCCTCAGTATGCTCTTGGGAAGGCTCTGTTTCTAGGATAATTTAAGTTGGCAGAATTCAGTTCCAAGCAATTGAAGAACTGAAGTTCTTATTTCCTTGCTTGTCATCAGCTGGGAGTGGCTATCAGCTTCTAAAGGCTATGCACATGTCTTCCCACATAAACCCTTTCAAACTTAGCAATGGTAGAATAAGTCCCACACACTCTTTGATCTCTCTGACTCCCGCTTCTGAGGAAGTCTCTCTTCTGCTTCCAGCCAGGTAGAGTTCTCTGCTTTTAAGGAGCACATACTTAAATTGGGTCACTCAGATAATTCAGAATAATCTCCCTATTTTATGTTTATTTTATGATTTTTTTAATTTTTAATTTTTATGGGTACATAGTAGGTATATATATTTATGGGATGCATGAGACATTTTGATACAGACATGCATACAATATGTAATAATCACATCAGGGTAAATGGGGTATCCATTATCTAAAGCATTCATCATTTCTTTGTGTTATAAACATTCGAATTGTACTCCCTCAGTTATTCTAAAATGTACAACAAATTATTGCTAATGGTAGTCACCTTGTTGTCCTATCAAATGCTAGATCTTATTTATTGTATCTAACTATATTTTAGTGCCCATAAACCATCCCCATACACCCACCCACACTACACTTCTCAGCCTCTGGTAACTATCCTTCTATTCTTTACCTCCATGAGCTCAATTGTTTTAATTTTTAGCTCCCACAAATAATTAAGAACATGTGAAGTTTGTCTTTCTATGCCTGGCTTATTTCATTCAACATAATGAACTCCGGTCGCATCCATGTTGTGGCAAATGACAGGATCACATTCTTTTTTATGGCTGAATAGTACTCCATTGTATATATGTACCACATTTTCTTTATCCATTTATCTGTTGATGGATACTTAGGTTGCTTCCAAATCTTGGCTATTGTGAATAGTGCCGCAATAAACATGGCAGTGCAGATATCTCTTAAATATACTGATGTCCTTTCTTTGGGGTATAAACCTAACAGTGGGAGCATTGGATCATATGGTAGTTCTATTTTTAGTTTTTTCAGAAACCTCCAAACTGTTCTCCACAGTTGCTATAAAATTTACATTTCCACAAACAGTGTATGAGCGTTCCCCTTTCTCCACATCTCTGCCAGCATTCATTCATTATTGTCTGTCTGTGGATAAAAGCCATTTTAAATGGGGTGACATGATAGCTCATTGCAGTTTTGATTTGCATTTCTCTGATGATCAATGATGTTGGGCACCTTTTCATATACCTGTTTGTCATTTGTACATCTTCCTTCAAAAATTGTCTAATCAGACCTTTCGCACATTTTTAATTGGATGATTAGATTTTTTTCTATTAAGTTGTTTGAACTCCTTATATATTCTGGTTATTAATCCATTGTCAGATGAGTAGTTCACAAATACTTTCTTCTACTCTGTGGGTAGTCACTTCACTTTGTTGATTGTTTCCCTTGATGTGCAGAAGCTTATTAACTTTATGTGATCCCATTTACCCATTTTTGTTTTGGTTGCCTGTGTTTTGGGGGTATTACTCAAGAAATCTTTGCCCAGACCAATATCCTGGAGAGTTTCCCCAATGCTTTCTTTTAGTAGTTTCGTGGTTTAAGGTTTTAGATTTAACCTAAATTTTCTTTTTGTATATGGCAAGAGATAGGAGTCTAGTTTCATTATTCTCTATGGATATCCAGTTTTCTCAGCAGCATTTATAGAAGAGACTGTCTTTTCCCCATTGTATGTTCTTGGAACCTTTGTTGAAAATGAGTTCCCTGTAGATGTATGAATTTGTTTATGGGTTCTCTATTCTGTTCCATTGGTCTATGTGTCTTTTTTTTATGCCAGTACCATGCTGTTTTGATTACTATACCTTCATAATATAATTTGAAGCCAGGTAATGTGATTCCTCTAGTTTCATTCTTTTTGCTTAGGATGGCTTTGGCTATTCTGGGTCATCTGTGGTTTCATATCAATTTTGGGATTATTTTCTCTATTTCTGTGAAGAAGATCATTGGTATTTTGGTAGAGATCACTGAATCTGTAGTTTGCTTTGGGTGATATGGACATCTTAACAATAATGATTCCTCCAGTCCATGAACATGAAATATCTTTCCATTTTTATGTGTCCTCATCAATTTCTTTCATCGAAGTTTTCTAGTTTCCATTGTAGAGATCTTTCACTTCTTTGGTTAAGTTTATTCTTAGGTATTTTATTCATAGCTGTTTTAAGTGGGATTATTTTCTTGATTTCTTTTTCAGATTGTTCACTGTTGCATATAGCAATGTTATTGATTTGTATATGTAGATTCTGTATCCTGCAACTTTACTGAATATATTTATAAGTTATAATAGTTTTTTGGTGGGATATTTAGGTTTTTCCAAATATGAGATCATATCATCTGAAAACAAGGATAATTTGAATTCTTACTTTACAATTTGGATGCCCTTTATTTCTTTCTCTTGTCTGATTGCTCTAGCTAGGACTATCAATACTATGTTGAATAACAGTGGTGAAAGTGGGCATCCTTGTCTTGTTCCAGATCTTAGAGGAAATGCTTTCAGTTTTTCCCCATTCAGTATGATACTAGCTGTGGATCTATCATATGTGGCTTTTATTATGTTGAAGTACATTCCTTCTATACCCAGTTTTTTGGGGATTTTTGTCATGAAGGCTGTGGCCGCCACAGCTGGGAATTTGCTGGGTCATGCCTGAAGCCAGTACAATACTAGATCTTGCCTAAGGCCCATGGTGACTGCCCTCTGGCTACCACTGATGTTTATTCAAGGCCCAAAGCCTCTTTAGTCAGCAGATGGTGAATTCTGCTAGGACTAGTTTCTTTCCTTCAGGGCAGTGGGTTCCCTTCTGGCCCACGGTGGGTATAGATATATTGTCCGAGAGGTATGGCCTGGAATGGGGGCTTCAGGACTCTGCTTAGTGCTTGATTTTACTGTGGCTGACCTAGTATCCAAGTTGCAAGACAAAGTCATCCTTACCCTTCCCTTTCTTCCCAGAGCTGTGAGCTGCACTCTCTGGAGCTGGGGGAGGGGTAACACAAGCACTCCCTTGGTCACCCCAGATGGTGTCTCACTGGGTGATGTGCACTCCAAGTCCACTGGCTCTGAGCCCAGCACAGCACCAGGACTTGCCCAGTCCTTATGGTCTAGACTGATTTCAAGTTTGTTAGGACCCCAGAGTGCTTTTAGTCCATGGCAATGGGGCTAACCAGAAATCAGGTTTTGACCACTGGGATCGATGATTCTTTTCTGGCTATGGCTAGTTTAAATGCTCCCTGCATGAGTGCCAGCCAAATTCTGCCCTGTGTTGCTTTCTGCTGTAATAGGATAATACTGACTTCTAATGCAAAGCCTCACAATCACTTTGCTCTCCCTCCCCGAAAATGCACAGATTCTCTCTCCATGCCATGATGTGCTGCCAGGCAGTGAAAGAGGGGTGGCATAGGCAATTCAAGACTGTCTTTTCTACCCTCGTTAGTGCCCCTTTCCTTGACATGATGTTAAAACCAGGTACTGTGATCGCTTACCTGATTTTTGGTACTTATGAAGGTGCTTTCTTGTGTGGGTAGCTATTCGGTTTGGTGTTCCTGTAGTGGGGGATGATTGCTGGAGGGTTATATTTGGCCATCTTGCTCCTCCTCTTGATAATTTTTTTAAGAGATGGGGTCTCACTCTGTCCCCAAGGATAGAATGCAGTGGCACAATCATAGCTCACTGCAGCCTCGAACTCCTGGGCTCAAGTGCTCCTCCCATCTCAGCCTCCTGAGAAGCTAGGATTACTAGTGTGAGTGTATTGATTTTTAATTAAGCTTCTCATTTTGAAATAATTGTAGATTAACATGCAGTTGAAAGAAAAGATAGAGAAATCACCCACACGCTTTACCTAGTTTCCCCCAATGCTAATATCTTATAAAACTATGGTACAAAATCACAACCAGAATATTGACATTGATACTGTCAAGATGCAGAGTATTTCCTTCACCACAAGAATCCCTCATGTTGACCTGTTATAGCACACCCACTTGCCCACACTTCCTCCTTAATTCCTTGACATCCACTAATCTGTTTTTCATTTCTGTAATTTTGTCATTTCAACAATATTATATAAATGAAATCATATAAAATATACTCTTGAAAATAATGTGTATTCCTCCATTACTAGATATAGTGTTATATGAAAAGTGTTCAGTTGTGGTAGATAATATTTTTCATGTTCTCTATGATCTTAGTAATTTTTTTTGTCTAGTGATTCTATTACCTGTGGAGAGAAAGAGATCTTAAATCATGATGTAGATTTATCTGTTTCTCTTTTAATTCTGTACATTTTGGCTTTATACACTTTGAAGCTGTGTTAGTAAGCTTATACACATTTAAAATTGTTATGTCTTCCTAATTCATTAACCTTTTAATTATATAAAAATGTCCTTCTTTATCTTTAGTAATACTCTTTCTTGAAATCCAAAGATTTATCTGATATTAATATAGTCACGCTAACCTTCTAATGCTTACTGTTTTCATGGTATGTCTTTTTCCATCCATTTACTTTCAGCCTGTATCTTTACATTTAAATATACCCATTATAGATACCACATAATTGTATCTTTTTTTATCTGTTCCAAAAATCTCTGTCTTAATTGATGTGATTAGTCAATTAACATTTAGCATAATTATTGATATGTTTAGGTTTGGTATGCCAATTTATTATATTTTATTAACTTTTCACATTTCACTTACAGTTAATATTTTATTACTTCTTATAAATTATAGAAATCTTGCAATCATATAGATCAATTTAACATTTTTCCAGTCATGATATTAAGTTACTAAATGAAATACACCTACATATATTGTAAACCCCAAAAGTCAGTATTCTAATTTTTACTTTAAAAAGTTATATAATTTATAAAGTAGTTAAGAAGCAAAAAGCAGAAATGCAAAAGCTCTTTTGCATTTACTCAGATGTTTACCATTTCCAGAGAAAAAGAAGGGATCTTTCTCAACTTGATAAAAAGCTAACATTATTCTAAGTGGTAACAGACTGAATGCCTTCCCTATAAGGTTAGGATCAAAGCAAGGATTCTACTCTCAACACTTTTTTCAACATAGTGCTATAAGTTATAGCCAGTGCAATAGAGCAAAACAGTGAAATAAAAGTTATACATATCAGAAAGAACAGAATAAAATTGTCCCTGTTTTCAAATGACATGATTCTCTACGTAGAAAATCTGAAGAAAAGATTTAAAACTCTTAGAACTTATAAATGAATTCAGCAAGATTACATGATACAAGATAAACTTATGAAAATTAATTGTATTTCTATACACTAGCAATGAAACAATGGAAAGCAAAATTTAAATAGAATACCATTTATGATCACTCAAAAAACTGAAATACTTTGGTATAAATCTAACACAACATGCCCAGAAAATGTAAGCTGAAATGCTGATGTACACAATGCTGATGAAAGAAATCTTTAGCAATCTATATAAATAGATACACCACGTTTATAAATTGAAAGACTTAGTAAATAGGTCAATTCTCCTCAAATTTATATGCGTTTAACATTACTCCAACTGAAGTCCCAGCAAGATCTTCTCTAGATATAGATAAGATTGCTCTAAAATTTATATAGAAAAGCAAAAGAACTAGAATAGTGTTTTAAATTTTGAGAAGAAATAATAAAGTGGGAAGAATCAGTCTACCTGATTTACTGTACAGCCACAGCTATCAAGACTGTGTTGCATTTGCAAAGGGATAGACGCATAGATCAATGAAATATAATCAAGAACCCAGAAATAAATCCACACAAATATGTCTCACTGATTTTTGACAAAGGTGCCACAGCAATTCAAGAGAAAAAAGGTAGCCTTTTTCAACAAAGAGTGCTGGAGCAATTGGATATTCACTGGAAAAAAAGAAAAACAAACAAACAAACAAAAAACCTCAACCTAATTCTCACATCTTATATGAAAATTAACTCAAAATGGATCATGGGTTTATATGTAAAACATAAAACTTTAACCCTTTTAGAAAAGAAAATAGAGGCCAGGCACAGTGGCTCACCCTGCACCACAAAAAATACAAAAAAATTAGCCGGGCATGGTGGCGCATGCCTGTAGTCCCAACTACTCAGGAAGCTGAGGCAGAAGAATTGCTTGAAACCAGGAGGAGAAGGTTGTAGTAAACTGAGATCGAGCCACTGCACTCCAGCCTGGGCAACAGAGTGAGACTCCATCTCAAAAAAAAAAAAAAATAGGAGAAAATCTCCTGGATTTAGGGCTAGGCAAGGAGTTGTTAGATTTGACACCAAAAGCACAATCTATAAAAGAAAAATTGATAAAATTCATCAAAATTAAAAATTTTTGGTCTGTGAAAGAGCTGTTAAAGAGAACAAAACAAGTTCAGAGCAATAGAAAGCATTTGCAAACTATATATCTGACCAAGGACTAATATCTAGCATATATTAAAACTCTCAAACTCAACAGTAAAATTAAAATCCAATTTGAGTATAGGCAAAAGACATAAAGAGACATTTCCACAAAAAGGTGGTAGAAATGGGAAATAAATACATGAAAAGTTGTTCATGTGGTTGGTCATTAGGAAAAACCTACTTGGGGAAAACCTAAATAAGGTTATCATTAGAGAAAACCACCATCAGATATCACTATATACCTATCGAAATAACAAAAAAAAAATGGTGGTAACACCAAATGCTGGTAAGGACGCAGAGAAATTATATCATTTCTATATTGCTGGTGGAGATGTATAGTACAGCCATTCTAGAAAACAGTTCCTTAAAAAAAAAAAAACTAAACATATAGTTATATGACCATATGACCCAGCAGTGGCACTCCTGGGCCTTTATCACAAAGAAATGAAAACATGTTAACATAAAAACCTGTGCATCAAACTTTATAGCAGCTTTATTCATTAAAAGCCAAACACTACAAACAGTCCAGATGTCCTTCAATAGAGATGGTTAAACAAACTGTGGTATGCCCATATGTACACTACAAAGCAATAAAAAGTAATGATCATTGATAAACACGACCACCTAGATAAATGTTCAGAGAATTATGCTGAGAAAAAAAAAGCCAATTTCAAAAGATTACATGCTATTTGATTCTATTTACATGACATTCTTGAAATGACACAATTACAGAAATGGAGAGAAAATTAATGGTTGCTAGGAGTTAAGGGAGTGGTGGGCAGGAGGGAAGTGGGTGTGGCTATAAAGGGCTACACGAGGAATCCTCATGGTAAAGGAAATATTCTGCACCTTGATTGCATCTGTGTCACTACGCTGGTTCTGATATTGTACTATAGTTTTACAAGATGTTAGCATTAGGGGAAACTAAAAGTGTATAAGAAATCTCTATTATTTCTTGCAACTGTAAGTAAACTTACAATTTCTCAAAATTTTAAAATTAATTTAAAAATCAATATACAAAAGGTAGGTGTGGAAAATATTGGGTATTTCACAAGTCCTTTAGAGGCACCTACAAAGAATATTTTACAGTATATTCTTGAACATGAGGGATGCATTTTCCTCCAGTTGCACCATCAGATCTAGTTTTCTTGTGGCCCATTCATTTCAGACTGTATTCTGGTGTCCAGGAAGACCTGCAACACCTCCAGCAAGGATTTAAAACAGCTCTGGGCCAGCTGACTCTCCCTTTGGGACCCTTACCAGGTCCATTAGAAACACTCACATATTTCTTGTTTTGACAGCTCTGGGACTGCAGACCGCCTAAGGCAAACAAACATTCTCTCTCTCTTTTTCTCTATTTCTGTCAGGGCATCCAACCAGTCTCTGCCTTATAATTTTTCACACATGAGTTACATACTAGTACATTTCTCTAACCACAAATGACACATGTTCTTCAGGTAAGCCCGCTTAAGACCTTTTTCGACCGAAGGTGAAGAGAAGATCTCATAGCTCTTTCTAAAACATTTTCTCCTCCAATATCCTTTATAGTCTCAGCTTAATTGAGAGAACTATGGGTTGCAAAACTAACTTTTTAATGTTCTTTTGAAAATTTGCTTCTTGCTCTGGCCATTCATACGAGGTGTGTCATAGCTGTGTTAACTTAGTGCCCTAGTCAAAAGTTCTAATGTAATGTTCTTCTTCATATATAATATCTAAACGGGGATTAAAAGTTGATAAGAGGACCGGGTGCGGTGGCTCATGCCTGTAATCCCAGCACTTTGGGAGGCCGAGGTGGGTGGATCACGAAGTCAAGAGATTAAGACCATCCTGACTAACACAGTGAAACCCCATCTCTATTAAAAACACAAAAAAATTAGCCAGGCGTGGTAGCACGTGCCTGTAGTCCCAGCTACTCGGGAGGCTGAGGCAGGAGAATCGCTTGAACCTGGGAGGCGGAGGTTGCAGTGAGCCAAGATCGCACCACTGCACTCCAGCCTGCATGTCAGAGGGAGACTCCATCTCAAAAAAAAAAAAAAAAAAAAAAAAAAAAAAAAAAAAAAAAGTTGATAAGAATAAAATGATCCAAAATGCAAATAGACAATTCACAGAAAATAATACCTTAACGGCAAAAAGAATAAAGAAAAGATTCTAAAATACACTGATAGCGTGATTCACTTTAAGCCTATCAGACCGGCAAAAATTCAAAAGTTGATCTTACCAATCACTGATGGGGAGTCAGAGAAAAGGGTATCTTTGTACACTGCTGATGATAATGTAAATTTGTACTGCCTTTTTGGAAAGCAATCTGGAAACATCTGTTAAAATCAAAAATATGCATGGAAATAAAAGCTCAGTGTGCTAGTTCAGGTCCTCTGAAAAGCAGATGCCACATCAAGATTAACATGCAAAAGATTTATTGGAGAAAGTGCCTGTGAAGAATGATGACAGAGGAAGCAGGAGTAAGTGGAAACTCTATGGACTGTGATGCAGATCTGATACCTGTGAAAGGAGAAAGGGAAGGAAGGATTGGGTAAGAAGAGCCTGAGACTGCAGCACAACTCTGAGAACATTTCAGCTGTGCTGATAAGGAGTCCCCAAGCAGACTGCTCATTAGAGGAGTCCTGCATTGCGAAAGAATGAGACACACTCAGTCATTGGCTGGGGATTACAAATCCTTGTAACAAATGGCCTCGTTAATGAATGTCATAGTGATGAACCAAAAGAGCCAAGAGCTAGAGACTGTCAATTAACTATGCTCGCTGCAGCAGGGTCTCTCAAAGAAGATCTAAGTGGTATGAGCACAGAGGCATGAGAGTATGGATATGAGGATATGGTGTTGAGAATTGTTCACGATGGCAAAACAACTAGAACCCAAATTAGGGGAAAGGTTGAGTAAATTAAGTCCTATCCACACCAAGGATTAATATGCAGTTCATCAAAAAGAGTGAAGTACGCCTTACTCTTGATCGAGAGGAGTTTCCACACATTAATGCTAAGAAAGCTAGCGTATGACAGCATCTCATTTATTAAAAATCAAAGACCAAGACTACACTTTCAGGGATCCTTTCTTCAATTCGTTATGAGAGGTTTCTCTGAATGTGTAGAGCACCAGAAACCACTAGAAGGAAAGGCAGTGTGCTCTCTCCAGAGTGTGAAGCCAACCCTTGGTGTTGCTTGGCTGCAACTGCCCTTTACCATTGACAATTGTTCTCTTCCTCAAGAAGAATGAGAGGGAAAGAAGGCAGTCTGTGTGATTCCCATTAAAAAATAATAATTTTTTAAAAAATAAAAGACCAAAATACACAGTTATATGAGCTTAACAAAAAGTGCACAAGGCTACAAACCAGGCTGCTGGCCTGGTTTATTCATTAAAAGCCAAACACTAGAAACAGTCCAGATGTCCTTCAGTAGGGATGGTTAAACCCTTTTATCACAGCCTGTCCACGTGACAGTCCTCCCACTAGACCAGGAGCCCCTTGAGGATTGCAACCTAACATGGCACCTGATACTTTCTGCTTAATAAGTACTTACTGAATGATTAAATAAATGAATGAAAGAACTCAAAGGGAAGTTATAATTAACCAAATGGAACAGAGATAAGAAGCAGACATAGGAATCTTTTATACCTAAGAGATTGGAACTGGCAATACGCTATGAATGTAAAATCATGTATAAGTTTTTTATTATTAAATGACTTCCATGTCTCTTTATTCATTATTTTAATGCAAGTATTTCATCCCTCAGTTGTTAATCTACTTTCAAAGCCTAAAAGAAAGTTATCTTTAAGGTACCATAAAATTGTCACATTACTAAGGTTGAAAATAGAGTACCTACAACTGTTTTTTGAAAATAGAACCTTTTATCACTGGGCAGTACCAGCAATAGACAAGCTGTTAGAATTCACTGTAAATACAGTGACTAGCAAGTATATACTTGCAGAGTCAATAAGCCTTCATTTCAAATACAGACTACCACCATTTAGCTGTTCTTCCTCAAATACCTCTCTGCTGCATCCCAATTAATTGTCAACATTTACAATCACCTGGCCCCACTAGGCTTCCTTCCCCCACCACAGAGCTCTCACCCACTGACTCAGCAAGAGCAGTTAAGAACATGCATAGGTCACAGGATGACCACAGTTATGTCCACTTCCACAGTAAATGTGACAGTTCACATGTCCACCAGAGGTAAAGGAAAAAAATAGAAAAAACAACCTTGCTATCAAAAGTCTACACAATGGCAGTCTCATTCAACTAGAAGAAGGAACAAAATGAAAGGTGAGGAAACAATGTTAGAACCAGCCCTCCCGTGAGGAACAGTTTTGATAGAAAACGAATGAAGGCAAGTAAACAGACTTGGGAAGCCCTGAAAGACAGTGAAACAGCCAAAGAAAAGACCAGGTTCAGGAAACTCTGTTGGGAAGATGATTAAAATGTCAAAAGACAGAATTGAAGAAAGGTATGTCAAAGGCAGTAAGGAAGCCCAAAGATCTGGGCTGTGTGTGTGTGTGTGTGTGTATGTGTGTGGTGTGATATTCTCAGATGGGCATGTAATATTCTGATATAAGTACTTCTGAGCAGTTTTTACTTGCAAATGGATACAAATTACATGCTTTTTAATGATATTAGCCATATCAGTGGGTGGTGAGAAAAGAAAAATGGAATCAGGGATGTATGGGTTCTGACTAGCTCTGTCATTAACCAGGCCCTGGGAAAGTCATTTAATTCAATAACCCTAAATCTGTTCATGACACACAACCCCCAGTTTCTCCAGACCTCTATAAAAATGTAAGGCCAGATCTCTGTTCCCTAAATCAGAGTCACCAGGGGAAATTGCCAGACCCAAGCCTAGAGACTCAACTTTGCTAGATCTGGGGTGAGCTCAGTAAGGTAATATGATTGATTTTTTTTTTTTGATGGAGTTTTGCTCTTTGTTGCCAAGGCTGGAGTGCAGTGGTGCTATCTCGGCTCACTGCAAACTCCACCGAGTTCAAGCGATTCTCCTGTCTCAGCCTCCCAAGTAGCTGGGGGTATAGGCACCTGCCACTACGCCCGGCTAATTTTTGTATTTTTAATAGAGACGGGGTTTCACCATGTTGCCCAGGCTGGTCTCGAACTCCTGACCTCAGGTGATCTGCCTGCCTTGGCCTCCCAAAGTGCTGAGATTACAGGCGTGAGCCACCATATCCGGCCGGTAATATGAATGTGTTAAAAACTCCTTCAGCAACTCTGAAACTGAGTCAAGTTTGTGAAGCACTGTTCTGTATGATCTTTATGGTTCCCCCCAGCTCAAAAATCCCAGAGTGACTCCTGAGTCAGCAAAAACAAACTGAGATGGTCATCCCATCATATTGAGTGTTTAATTTACACAAGCCATGGAAGTAACAGAGCTATTTATTTCATTTTCAAATAGACTCACTTACCAGACACAGCTAATTTTGTTTATTATCTGGTTGGGGGCTGAGAGGAAGGTGCATTTGGCACTGAATCATCTGCCTTTGTGTCAGTGAACCTCCAAGCCAAGTGATTAAAAGAATTGAAGTGTGCTGAGCATAGACTGGTGGATAAGCCTATTATAAGATCTAGAAAGAATTTATATGTTCCCAAGAGACTAAGTGAAAACCATAAGTATAGAGAGAGCAAATGTTTTTATTTAATATTAACTTCCCCTTTCAGAGACCCCACTGAGCGCTGTGCAGTGGGCTGGCACGGGCAATGACACAGACGAGTGAGAATCTGATTATAATGTATATGAGGAAAAAGTACCTCATTTAGGACTCCTCTCATCCTTCAGTCCTATTAGTTTCATTTACTAACAGTATAATATTGTTGAGCTCACCTCTTTATTAGAGGCTTCTTAAAACCACAAGTATGAAATTTTAGTTTTGTACAAAATATTTGTGTTCTGACTTCTTATCTAGATTCAAAAATTCATTTTATAGCTGAAAAATATTATGCTATTTGTGGCCCCTTTAAAATGTCTTGAAATCTCTAATTGATTAAAAGTATTTAATATTATGTTTCCTTATGGTATCGTGCACTAGGCTATAATAATTCATTTCATCACAGCTTCCCTAGGACCTCCTGTGATGTTTATGAGCTTGCTGCTATGGTGATTTGATTTTCATTTATAAAAGAATGTGTTACTACCTAGTCATCCCCATTTTCTAAGAAATCTTTTCTCTGAAATTAGAAACCAGGTATGAATTTTAACCTTTTGGGTCTGTGATAAGTGTTTTAATGGCTTCATTTAACAAACTATACTATTATTTAATTGCTTTGATTCATCTAATTTTGTGAAAAACCCAGGGAAATAGGGTTGATGTGAAAACTAAATTAATACTCACTGCCATGTATGAACTTCTTTCATACTCAGATGGCTCCTCAATGGCACTTCAGCTTCATGAGACACAATTCCCATGCTAATCCAAAGGTCTGGAATGACAAACTATTAGAAGAGGAAGGGATCTTAGAGCTTATCAAGTATAACTTCTTACTGGTTTGGAAATCTACCTATCTATCAATCTATCTATCTATATCTATCTTGAAATGTGAGTACTCAGCTTCTGCATGAATTCCTGGGACAGGAGAAAGCCTGTACCAGAGTTGGAAACTCCTAAGAATTACTTGGAAACCCCATCATGATATAGAGGTGTTTACCACTAAACTCACAACTGTGACCTCTGAACAACTGAATAAGATTAATTCACTTCTCCTGACAGCCCTCAAATTGTTTGAAGACAGCTGTGCCTACAAAAACATCTCAAAGTTGCACATCCCCAGAGGCTGCAGGAAGAAGGCAGATGGTAGGCAGGGCTAACATGAATCTCCTACTTGGATGGTCAGAACAGTGTGTGGAGATTCACACTGTGAACTTTTATTCCAAGAACTACTACAGGAAAACCAAAAGAATTTACAGATCCTTTGAAAAAAATGGCATGCCATTTCAAACTCAGTGAGACAGAAGAAAAACTGTGAGTTCCCAAAGTGTGAGGAGGGAATAACCTGCCTCCAAACACACATCCCCACTGGGGAATCTGAAAACTCAGATGGTGGGGGAAGGATTTAACCCTACCTAGAGCTGAAATGGATTTAGGGAGCTGTGCAAAATATAAAAGGAGAAGCAGCAATGGGAATAGCCTTTTAGGCACCCCCAGTCTCCAGCTTGAGCCCAGGGAAGTCATCCCTGACTATATCTCACAGAGCCCCTTGGGGAAGGCAGCCAGCAGAATTAGGGAGGGGTCACAGGGTGAATGAAGCTGCCAGCTGAATTTTGTGATACTCTCTACTGGGCATGGACTTCCTTGAGCAGAATCTGGGGGGCAAAGAAGAACAGCTGCAGATATAGGCACAAGAGCTACTGCCATTGTGAACAGAAGGGCAGGGGCTGTGGCCTGAAAGCCATGCTTACTTTCTCAAGGAGGAGGCTTCTGGCCTAGGGCAAGTGTGAGTTTTGCACACAGGTTTCACTGTTAGCAGGGCACTGCAGGAGCAAGATGGCCTTGCCAACTGTGTGGGAGGTAGATGAGGCCTTTTGCTACCGGCTATCTTGCACTTCCCTGGCAAACAATACTGCTAAACAGAGGCAGCCATACTCCCTTCTGAAGCATAACCCCATTGCCCTCAGAACCACACCTTCATCCTCCACAGTGGCCGTGGCAAGCTCTGCCCAAGAAGAGTTTGACTTCAGACCCACCTAACCCTGCCCCCACCTGATGGTATTTCTCTAACTCAAATCCCTCTACTAACACTGCAGCTGGTGTTCTATTATAAGTGCCACCTCCTGGCTGGAGGCCAACAAACTCAGGTCATTACAGCAACTCATGTCAGAATGACCCTCATCCCAGGAAGGAGAAAACAATACCTAATTCCACTGCCTGAAACATCCTGGCTAACCAGAGGTCCTGAGTGTATCCACACAGCAGCTTCACTGCTAGCACAGCCAGCATTCAAGAAAGCCAGCACACTAAACCTATCTACAGCCAAGGATTCTCACAGAGTCTACATCACCCCCCTGCCACCTCTACCAGAGCAGGTGCTGGTATCCATGGCTGGGAGACCTGAAGACTGATCACATCACAGGACACTTTGTAGACATTCCCAAGCCCTAGCCCAGAGGCTGGTACCCCACTGGGTGGCTATACCCAGAAGAGCAAATAACAATCATTGCAACCCAACTCCCAGGAAACCTCATCCCTATGGGAAAGGGGAGAACACAATATCAAGGGATCACCCACGGGATAAAAGAATGGAACAGTAGGCCTTAAGTTCCAGATCTTTTTGCTGGTGGGTAGTTTCTCACAACAGAGACACAATTGCAGTGCTGGGCACAGTAGGGAAAGTCTGCACCTCCACCCCAACAAGCATACACCCTCTAATCATGAAAGACCTTGCAGAAGGGGTCTTTGTTCCCCCTTGGCACTCCAATGCAGACAGAGCTGGGGCTTCCCTCACAGGACTGCAACATGGAGGCACCTATAGATAGCCTTTCTGGAAAAATCCAGGGTGAGTGCAGCCCCCAGGAGGAGTACCCCCAAGATTCAGGCCTGCATAAGAAGCAGAGTCACAATTCTTCCCTACTTGGAACATCAACATTCCCTGGAGATAAAAACAGGTGCCTGTCTGAATAGCTGAAACATTAGGACAGAAGTGAGGCTGTAAGGTGAATAGTTTTCCTGCTGACCTGGCAGGAGAGTGGAGGTAGCTCCCATTCTTCACCCTGATAAAACCTAAACACATCTAATTGAGAGTTCCCCCAGTCACCCTCATCAAGGCTGGAACCTCAGCCCACTCGTGGGTATTACATCTTACTCGCTCATCTTAGCCAAAACCAGTGCCTACCCAGGGATACCTCCCCTATTGGCTTTAAGCCTGAATCATCAATTCAGTAAATGAAACAATGGGGAAAAAATTAAATAAATAACTATACACCATGAAAGAATAAGATAAGCTTCAAGAGATCCCTGCCATTTCAACTCCATCAGAGACAGGCAACTCACTGACAAACCAAGAATATACCAGCATCAGAGAAAGACAGCATACAAAGACTCTCTATAACTAATGAACTTATACAAAGTCTTCACCCCTACAAGCACAAGAACCAAATTAGGCTAAAATAAACACTATGGTCTGATCCCTAAGAGAGAGAAGAAGGCCGGGCACAGTGGCTGATGCCTGTAATCCCAGCACTTTGGGAGGCTAAGGGGGCAGATCACCTGAGGTCGGGAGTTCGTGACCAGCTTGACCAACATGGAAAAACCCTGTCTTTACTAAAAATACAAAATTAGCCAGGCGTGATGGCTCATGCCTGTAATCCCAGCTACTCAAGAGGCTGAGGCATGAGGATCACTTGAACCTGGAAGGTGGAGGTTGTGGTGAGCTGAGATTGCACCATTGCACTCCAGCCTGGGCAACAAGAGTGAAACTCCATCTCAAAAAAAAAGAGAGAGAGAGAGAGAAGAAAAAGAGAAATTTAAATTAAAAAAATACAGTCCAATAAAAAATAAATTCAAGAAAATTTTGAAGAAATAGTCTACCAAAATGAGAAGGAAACAGAAAAGTAACTCTGATAAGATGACAAAACAGGGTTCTATAACAACTCCCAAATATTAAACTAGCTCCCTGATAATGGATCCAAACCAAGAAGAGATCTCTGAATTGCCAGATAAAGGATTCAGAAGGTAGATTATTAAGCTACTCAAGAAGATACCAGAGAAAGTTGAAAAACAACATAGAGAAATTAAAAAAAAAACTATTTAGGATGTGAATGAAAAATTTTCCAGAGAAATAGATATCATAAAGAAAAAACAAGCACAACTTCTGGAAATGAAAGACACATGTGGGGAAATACAAAAGGTAGTGGAGAATTTCAACAATAGACTGCAACAAGTAGAAGACAGGACTTCAGAGCTCAAAGATAAGGCTTTCAAATTATCCCTATCAGGCAAAGACAAAAGAGAATTTTTTAAAAAATGAACAAAGCCTCCAAGAAATTTGAGATTGTTAAATGGCCAAACCTAAGAATAATTGGTGTTACTAAGGCAGGAGAGAAATCTGAAAGTTTGGAAAACTTATTTGAAGGAATAATTGAGGAAAAGTTCTCTGGCCTTGCTAAGAGATCCAGACATCCAAATACAAGAAGCTCAAAGAACACCCAGGAAATTCATCACAAAAACTTCATCACCTAGGCACACAGTCATCAAGTTATCTAAAGTCAAGATGAAGGAAAAAAATCTTAAGACTTCTGGGATAAAAGCATCAGGTAGCCTATAAAGGAAAACCTATGAGATTAACAGCTGATTTATCAGCAGAAACCTTACAAGCCAGAAGGGATTTGGGTCCTATCTTTAGCCTCCTTAAACAAAATAATTGTTAGCCAAGAATTTTGTTTCCAGCAAAACTAAGCTTCAGAAATGAAGAAGAGATAAAGTCTTTTTCAGACAAACAAATGCTGAGAGAATTTGCCACTACCAAACCAGAACTATATGAAATGTTAAATAGAGTTCTAAATTCTGAAGCAAAACCTCAAAATATACCAAAAATAGAACATCCTTAAAGCATAAATCTCACAGGGCCTACATAACAATAACACAATGAAAAAAAAAGTATTTGGGCTACAACTAACATGATGAATAGAACAGTACCTCACCTCTCATTACTAACATTGAATGTAAATGGTCTAAATGTCCCAGTTAAAGATACAAATTGGAAGAATGGGTAAAAATTAACCAACCAAGTAACTGATGTCTTCAAGAGATTTACCTAACACATAAGGACTCACATAAACTTAAGGCAAAGGAATGGAAAAAAAATATTCCACACAAAAGGAAATCAAAAGTGAGCAAGGGTAGCTATTCTTATATCAGACAAGACAGACTTTAAAGCAACAAGAGTTTAAAAAGACAAAGAAGGATATTATATAATTATAAAAGAATTAGTCTAACAAGAAAATATCACAATCCTAAATATATATGCACCTAACACTGGAGCTCCCAAATTCATAAAACGATGACTACTAGACCTAAGAAATGCAATAGACAGCAACACAATAATAGTGGGGGATTTCAGTACTCCACTGACAACCCTAGAGAGGTCATCAAGACAGAAAGATGACAAAGAAACGATGGATTTAAACTGTACCCTAGAACAAATGGACTTAACACATATTTATAGAACATTCTACCCAACATCTGCAGAATATACATTTTCTTCATCCGCACATGGAACATTCTCCAAGATAGACCATATCATAGCCACAAAACAGGTCTCAATAAATTCAAGAAACTCAAAATCATATCAAGTATCATCTCAGCCCACAGTGGAATAAAACTGGAAATTTACTCCAAGTTCCAGTTGGAAATACATGAAATACATGAAATGCATGAAATACATGAAAATTAAATAACCTGCTCTTGAATGATCTTTGGGTTAACAATGAAATCAAGATGGAAATTTAAAAATTCTTTGAACTGAATGATAATAGTGACACAACCAATCAAAACCTCTGGGATACAGCAAAAGCGATGTTAAGAGGAAAGTACATCGCATTAAAGGCCTACATCAAAAAATCTAAAAGAGCACAAATAGACAACCTAAGCTCCCACCTCAAGAAACTAGAGAAACAAGAACAAACCCAACCCAAACCCAGCAGAAGAAAAGAAATAACAAAGATCAGAGCAGAACTAAATGAAATTGAAAGAAAAATAATATAAAAGATAAATGAAACAAAAAGCTGGTTCTTTGAAAAGATAAACAAAATTGATAGACCATTAGCAAGATTAACCAAGAAAAGAAGGGAGAAGATACAAATAAGCTCAATAAGAAACAAAATGGGAGCTTTTACAACTGATACCACAGAAATACAAATGATCATTCAAGGCTACTATAAATACTTTTACATGCACAACTAGAAGATCTAGAGGAGATGGAAATTTCCTGGAAATAAACAACTCTCCTAGATGAAATCAAGAAGAAATAGAAACTCTGAACAGACTAATAACAACCAGCAAGATTGAAATAGTATTTTTTAAAATGCCAACAAAAAAGGTCCAGGACCTAATGGATTCACAACTGAATTCTACCAGACCCTTAAAGGAAAAACAAACTATAGAAATCACCACTAACAAAAGCTTTTCCATGTAACGAAAAGCTGCATGTTTCCCAAAAACTATTGAAATATGTATTTTTTGTAAGTTGCACATCCCTACTTCCTACTGTGTCCCTCCCTCCCATGACATGGTTTTTCTAGGGCCCTTGCCCATTTCTTCTTTTAAATCTATTGTAGTTCCAGGATATAGGAATGTTTTGCCCTAGAAGGAAAAAGATTGTCTTTGTATAGAAGGGTTCATTCCTCTTTTAGAATTTAAAATTAAATATTTATTATAAAAAAAAACCAAAGATGTGGTTTACACATTGTAATTACTCACCAGGCACCATCTACTCTTTGTATGAGCTTTTTATTCGGTAGATTAGTGCTCTCAAACAAAGACAATGTCATATTCATCTTTCAATCCTCTGCAACTAACAAACTGCCAGCACATGACCATCCAATATATGTTTGCCTTAATAAAATTTAAGACACTTCAAGTGAACTCCTAGAAACCCTGCCAGTCTTGATTAATTGCACAATAAACACACCTCTAGTTCAAGATCTGCAAATGAATTAAAGTTCAGCTATTTGACTAGAACAAAATGGTCTTGTGGATGCAATGTGGAACTTCTGTTCCCCAGTAATTTCTCTTTGGCATAATATACATCACTTTTCAGGATAATATCATTTTCAGTATTTTTCTAATCGTTTACAAAATCAAAGGACCTAATCCAGGAATTATATTTTCATTCCTACTTATAAAATATTACAATCGAACTATGTTTTCCTCTTAAAACCTATTTTAAAAAAACCTCTGTTGTTCATTAAAATATTAGCTATTAATAATAATAAATATTTCAACTGGACATCTTGTACCTTGGACACTTTTCAAAGCACTTCCAAAATATATGACATTATCATCAGCCATCCTTGTGAGATAGGCATCATTCTTTTGTTTGTTTGTTTTTTGAGATGGAGTTTCACTCTTTCGCCCAGGCTGGAGTGAAGTGGCGTGATCTCAGCTCACTGCAACGTCCGTCCCCCACCCCCACACCTCCCCCACTCTGGGGTTCAAGTGATTCTCCGACCTCAACCTCCCGAGTAGCTGGGATTACAGGCATGTGCTACCATGCCTGGCTAATTTTTGTATGTTTAGTAGCGATGGGGTTTCACCATGTTTGGCCAGGCTGGTCTCGAACTCCTGACCTCAGGTGATCCACCTGCCTCGGCCTCCCCAAGTGCTAGGATTACAGGCATGAGCCACCACATCCAGCCTAGGTATCGTTCTTTAGTCTTTCATTCTTTTTTAGAGAGAAATTATAAAATTGCCTCTTTCTAAAATACATACATTAAAAAAAATAAATAAAACTTCCCCTACCTAAGGAATATCCCTGTAACCCATGGTTGTCACATTCCAAACTCTCTTGTCCTTTCTTGGCCTAAGAGCAACCCTAAAGAGAGCTGTATCTCTGAGACCAAGGCTATTTTGTACCCAAAGATTTGGGAGCAGCTTAGCCAGCCCCACAAGAACCCAAATAGTAATCCCTCATTTGTGCAACAAGTTTATGCAGGTCCCAGACACCACACTCCATCTTGTCCAACTATAATAATGAAATTATGGTAAACTTTAAGTTTCCGTAAACCATGGCTCTTTTCAAGATATGCCAAGCAAATTCTCAAGGTGATAAGCTATGTGACAAAGCTGCCAAGTAGGGCAGCCTGCAGTGACCCCTTCTGCTGATTAGTCCCAGCCTTTGAAATGTCTAACTACAACAAAGACCCCAAAATAAAGGTGCTTGACCCTACCTCTGCAAAAGTGATGTAGTGGTGTTGGTAGAAATAGAAAAAAAATTGCAACCAGGAGTAACTTTACTTCCTGCATGACAAAATTTCATTCGAGAAATATATATTGCACCCCCTCCATGTAACAGGCATGAATAATTTTAAATATTTAATTTTAAGTGAATTAAACTCCTTTGCATCTTGACTTATAGAATAACACATTTCTGAGAACCAAAGGAGAGTGAAGTTTGTTCATCTCAGGTAAGTAAACAGCCTGTATTACAGATTGAAGTATCAGCTTTCAATTTTTTTTATTGTTTCTACTCCTTCTTCTTCTTCTTCTTGTTTCTACTTCTTCTTCCTCATCTTAGGTAATCATCTTAACTAATCCTTGGGCCAAAAACCATCCCATGCAACTTCCATCAGTTGCAGTGTCTGTTATTTTCATCTGTCCAGTGTATTATAACCTGACACTGTTAGTTTATTTAATTAAAGCTCCCATATTTCTCTTTAAGTGTAACCAGATTTTGAAACTCATTTGAAAATATTTTGAAATGAAATTGTATAGGTACTTATTGACAGTGATAAGGGGATAATAGCCACAATAAATCCCAGGCTTATATCTAAATGCTGATGAAAATATTCTCAGGTCATGTGCTAAATTAAACCATGTTTCTTCAGGCGGACTTCTGCCAATTACATGTCGCAGTTTTGTTGACAAGAAGAAATTGCAAATATCTCTTAAAGAAAATTACTTGCAGAGGTTGAATTGTTAAATGCAGCATTGTAAATAGCACCTGTTATGTTTTGGATGTTAAAAGAAAAAAGTTTCATATGTAAATCAAAAAAAATATACAATAGTTTTTTCCCTGAATTTGTTTTTATATTTATTTACCAAAAAGTAGTAATTTTAAAATGGTATTTGCATGAACTCATTGCACAGTTACCTTTAGAAAAAAATCAAGTAATCATATTTAGAAGGCAGAGGAAAGAAAATAAAGGCACAGCCTAAAAAGAATCCAAAATTTATAACAGGAAGTGAAAGTTGACAATCATTACTCTTGCCAAATTGCTTCCCAGACAGGATCTCAAATCAACTGTAAGTTGCCATTAAAGTCAACAAGATTTTATCCTGAAACTCATACTTTATTTGTGCCAGTTCTAATGATCATAAGAAGTTTTCTCCATTACAAGAATTATTGCATGGTATAGCACAGCCAGTCTGTAATTATATAATATGTTCATATATTTATGTTTACATGTTCAATCAAAAAATATATATTTACTCTATACTTCCTAAGAGACTGGCTCTGGGCTGGATGCTGGAGTTACATCTGAAGGCAAAACAGACACCATCTCTGCCCTAATGGATCTTTTAATCTAGTGGTGCAGTTAGACATTAATCTCACTAATATATCATTGGAACTGCACTTCAGTAGCACGAGGTAAGGTCCAGGGTGTTATCAAAATGTGTACCCAACGGGACTTGATCTGAAGTGAGAGAATGAACAAAGGCTGTCTTCTGGTTTCCAGGGAGATCAAACAGAAGAATGCAAATGAAGTCTTAGTGGCTTTTCTTGTTTTATTTGTTAATGATCTGACTTCCTGGCAGATTGAATTTGATAGAGTCAGTGGTATATTATGCTATACCCATCCCTGGGGGGAGAAAAATATTTTAGCCTCGAGGTGCTCTCTTGACCTGTGTGCAAAATTATGCCATGTTCCTGGTCTCTTCCTTGAGCCAAAATCACGCTAAGTTCCTGTTTTTAATATGCCAATCACATTATAAAACAGGGTTAAACAGAATGAGAAAAGTAGACGTTGTAAAAATGCCTCTTGTTTTGTGTAATAAAATATTTATTATGATAAATAATCTTGTTTTGAGAAAGTACATCAAAGAGAGACATAATTCACAGATAGCATAGATTTAAATATTGCAGAAACAGCAAATGTTACCCATCAAAAGGATGGCATCTTTTTTGTCATAGATCTATATGCCAAAGTAAAAGTATTTAAATATTCAAAAGATTTCCAATTCTGCTAAACAGTATTTAGAAGTTTAAAGATAAGCTTTCTGAAGTTTAAAGATAAACTTATCTTTGTGAAAATACATAAGACTAATTCACCCTGAAATTTTCTGCATTTGTGAACTGAACCATGCAAATTTGAAAGTTTAAATATTTTGGACATCAGAGATGAACCGATATATTTAACTTCCTTTGGCATATACCCTCTGTTGATTACTAAGCAATATTGGTAGCCAGTACATAGCTACGTGTCCATTCAGAGAAGCATTTTGCCTGGATGGTCTGATGGGCTTAGGCTTGAGGGAATATCAGCACCTTCCTGGTTCCCTTAGTTCCCTGGTCCTGTTCTTCTTCCCTTTTCTGTTTCAGAGTCTTTGCCAGTTCCCACATCTTTTCACCTTCCTCCTAACAGGCTCTGAGAGTATGGACTCAACTTCCGTCTAAGACAGGCATTATCAACCTCCATTCCTGAATGTAAAGAAAAAGGGCTAGAGCTTATTTCTCCTTTCCAATGTCACAAAGCAAAAAAATACAGAAAAATTAAGGAACTTCTTGCAACATGCAGACTATGCTAATGCAGATCCAAAAATTCTGGATAAATATAGTATCACAATAATATCACATAGCTTAGATGAAAACAAATCCTCAATTGGCCAGAAAACATACGTGAACTTTGCAAAACCAGGATAAAAAACATGAACAGATGATGTTTGGAGGTTGGAGAAATCATAAAAAATGGGTCATGTTTTTTCCTGATATTTGATTTAAATTTCACTTATTTTCATACCAATCAGTATTGTTTTTTTTTCTGGAGACGGAGTCTCACTCTGCTGCCCAGGCTGGAGTGCAGTGGCGTGATCTCGGCTCATTGCAACCTCCACCTCCCCGGTTCAAGCAATTCTCCTGCCTCAGCCTCCAGAGTAGCTGAGACTACAGGTGCCGCCACCACACCTGGCTAATTTTTTGTATTTTAGTAGAGACAGGGTTTCACCGTGTTACCCAGGACGATCTCGAACTCCTGAGCTCAGGCAATCCAACTGCCCTGACCTCGCAAAGTGCTAGGTTTACAGGCATGAGACACCGTGCCCAGCCTCCAATCAGTATTTTCTATTCTTGCAGCACAAACTATTTTTATTTTATGTATACAAATAATTTTTAAAATATCTATTTTTGTTACTTTGCATGAGAAATGTATTAATTTTTGCTCTTCTTAAATCTTTTGTAAGAGTTAATCAGAAGAAACATAATTTTCAAAAGAGAGATCTTGTAAAGATTTTTTATGTAACTAATGTCATTAACTGTTATACTTAGAAGAAGACATACTTTAATAATCATTAGAACCATACAAAAATCAATTAAAATCCACAGGTTCCAATTTCTACTGACTTGAATATAACCCTGGGAAATTCAGTTGATATTTCTCTGTCTCAGTTTATCCACTTGCAAAATCAATTTAATAATATTCTTAATTTACTTTTAGTGTCAGTTGGAGACTTAATTAGTGTTAATAAACTAATTTTCTTTGGTTAAAAGACTAGATAATTATGCATTACTTTAGTGTTCTTAATTTTGAAAGTATTGTAAGATGTTTAAGTGATTAAGTCTGCAAATTTTTCATTGACTTTTATTTGAATTTGATTAATCACAATATGTTTTAATTTTTAAAGCATATATATGGTTTTTCAAAGTGATAAAACCTTTACCATTCAATAAAGCAAAACTACACCAAAACATTGTCTCCTTACTTTAAAACTCTGTGTCTCATTTCTTACATTGCTTTTGCTTTTAATTATACTCAAAGCAAGTATATCTAAACTATGAGTGTTCATTTTCAGTTAAAAATATGTATAAATAGATTTTGAACGAGCTTTAAATGCTGGTTTCATTTATCTTATTTCTTCAAACATGGTGTGATTGTATGTGTGTGTGTGTGTGTGCGCGTAGTGGGATAGGAAAATGAGGTATGAGTTCAACATATATGTGTGTTAGAAGTAAACCTCATTACAAATGTGTAATTGACATAAGTAGATCAAGGTGAACCAAAATAGGACTTGGATGTTTAAGAATCAGAATATATATTTCCTTATCATACCTCTTCTTCTAAAGATTTAACAGAAAAATAATTTTTCTGAGTTTTATCATAATGCCACTCTTTCTTAATATTCTAGCCTTCATTTTGCCTAATGCATTTTCTTCACTTCCTTTCTGTCCCCAAATGATAGGAGCGTCTTCTGAGAAAAGGTAATGTGGAGAAAACTGCCCTAAAATTAGCTATATACAAGAGATGACATAAAATATCAGCACAAAGAAAGAAATAATAGGAGACCAAGGGGAAGCATGTCAGGGTCGGTGTTCTGGAGCATTTCCCTGCCTTTTTCATAAAGAAAGGCAGAAACTGTCAGTCCACTAATAATGATTTTTAGAAGATTTCAGTGTTCCAGGAATGGTGCTGAGGGACATTTGCAAATTCTGCCTTCACTAGCTGAAGAGTTGCTTTTTCCACAGGCTTTACACACGTTCCACTGGTGAGGACAGCCTGTGTCTCCAGCTCGGTCTATTTAAGAGCATCTGTGCTCATTATTGGCCCAGTCCCTCTGTTCATTTCCTTAGCCATTAACCTAGCTACATGTCCTTTCTCATTAAATCTCTCATCAAAACATTTGTTGGTGCTCTGGGGGAAATATAAAGTTTGGTCGGGCCTCAATTATCCACATAAAGGCTCTGTGTTGTACATTGCCCTTTTATTCCTCCTCCATTAAATCAAAGGGTGAGGGAGGAAGAGTGTATGATATAATACTGGAAAGATGTGTTGGAGTCAGATTACGGAAAGCCCCAAATGTTGTACTAAGGAATTTTGTACTTTATGAAGGATAGCAATGGGAAGCTATGGGAGGTGTTTGAGCAGTAGAGTATAATATTTTAATTATACTTAGAGAAAATACTTAGAATACATTAAAAGAAGGGAGGATGAAGCCAGGAAAATATTTAGGTTATTTTAATCAGTGAAGCAGTGATGTGATAACTCTATTGGAGATGGAGAGAAAATGGCAGGTGAAAGGGATTTCAGAAGAAGAGGCTGGGAGAGTCAGAGATTCTGCCAAATCTTCAAAATGAAGGATGAGGAGGATTGGGGCGACATCCTTAGAAATGAAGGATGAGGAGGATTGTGGTGACAACACAGAAGGAAGATCATAGGCATGTGGAGGTTTTACAAGCCAGTGGATCAGTCAGGTGAGACTAGAGGGGGAAGGCATTGTGAATGAGGGTGAGAGACCCCATAGGAAAGCTCAGTGAGGTCGAGGGAGGGTGAAAGAGCCAAGGAGAAAATATAGAGGAGAGCAGAGGGTGGAGGAGGGAATAGAAACTTCACCATTAGAGTAGGTGAAGGTGAGTGTGGAGAGGACAAGGTCAAAGAAAGAAAGGAGTTCAAGAAGGAGGAGAGTTCAGCAGCCTCAAAGATGGCTGAGAGATCAAGAAGTATGAGTGTGAAGAAAAGGCCACTGGATTTACCCCCCAAAGAGTAAGGGTGCAGTCTTGACTAGCTGGACAGATAGTCCAGTTTTTAATTTTCCATGTTGCTGCTCCTCTCTCTAGCATGAAAAATTGCAAGTTGACTCTAAGACACATCCAACACTGCTGCATATCATTATGGTCTCTTCCCTTTTGTTTTTAGCCTATTGTCTTGCCTGTCCAATGGGCATTGTAAAACCTATGTCTGAGAACCACACCAACTCTCAAGCTCTGTGAGATGCTGGGAAACTGGTGTCTAGATGACACGAAGTGTGCATTGCAAAATTAACTCATTTTCCACATATAATCCATGGTTGTTATAATTCCAGCCCTATAGAGCAGTGAGTAAAATATTTCTTTTCAAAACAAGACTTTGATTTCTAGAAAATACTCTTTATTTTAAATGTGCAGGCACTTTTCTAGGAGTAAATCGGAAGTGGCCTTTACCTCAAATAAGGGGAGTAGACTCTTTTCATCCATCTTAATCTGCAGTAAGTATCATTGTCCATCATGCCATCGCTGTCTGCTTTATTACCTAATGGAAACATGCACCTAAAAACAAAGAAGGGCAGCCTGCAGCCTTTGTGTTGTGGAATTCAGAAGTCACGTGGCCTCTCACAAAGAAAATGGCCACCATTTGCCCAGCTTGTATTAGAGCCAGCTCTGTGGCTCTACTTTGTGATTGGCATAATACTTCACTCCAGGTGAGTAGATTGCCAAGTGCCAATGTGATGTGTTTTATTATCAGAAGTAGATTTACTATGAGGCTGCAATGAGGGTTAAGCTTGCATGGGCCCTTTCCATGTCACATATTATAAAATTTGCAGAAGTGAACTATTTTCACAGGATCAACTATAGTCCACCATGACTTTGAGACCCCACCCAACCCAACCCTAATCACACTTTCCCACCTGTCTATTGGTGTTGGGGCCGTGGGCATTTTTGGAATCCAGCCAAGAGAAACTTTATTTGAGAATCATTTAGTTTGAGATATCACTTCCAAGTTATTGCTAACTGTTCTGGTAAAAGAATGGCCTCAAAAAATCCTCCCATCACCCACTCTTGTGCCAACTCCCCTAACAACACAACAGAAAGCCAGGCCAGAGGTTGTACTGCATTGTGGACCCATCTTGGAGAACCTGGTTCCAGAAGCATGCAGGTGGTACCAGGCCTGTCTGTAAAACAAATCTTGTGGCTCATACTAGGAGAAAGAAACTTGAAAGTGGCTTTCCCAAACTTAACTACAATCCTAAAAGCTTACATGACATGAAAAATAATGAATTGTGATGCTGAAACAAATTTTTCTAATCTGTCAATGGTAAAAAAAAAGAAAGAAAGAAGAAGAAAGAAAGAAAGAAAAAGAAAGAAAGAAGAAAAGAAAGAAAGAAAGAGAAAGAAAGAAAGAAAAAATTTTAATTAGCATGCTAAAAAGAAAGACTGAATTATCTTTCCAGGGTATTGAAAAAGATATTACAAAGTAGTCATCATATGAAGTAGTAGTCAAAAAATATGTAGAAAAAAAAGTAAGACAAGTCATAAAAGTAAGTCCATCAGTTCATAAAAACATACTATTTATATTACTTTTCTGTATTTTATTATGCTGATAGGGCCAGCTCTATGAGTGTGCAACCTATGCAGTTGCAGGGCTCCACACTTAGAAGGGACCTGAGCTTGGTTTAATGTTCTGCTGAAATTCTTAATACTTTTTGAGCAAGGGGACCCACAGTTTTCATTTTACACTGGGCCCTGGTGTGGTGGCTTAAGCCTGTAATCCCAGCCCTTTGGGAGGCTGAGGTGGGCAGATCACCTGAGGTCAGAATTTCGAGACCAGCCTGTCCAACATGACAAAATCCCATCTCTAATAAAAATACAAAAATTAGCCAGGCATGGTGGTGCGTGCCTGTAATCCCAGCTACTGAGGAGGCTGAGACAGGAGAATCACTTGAACCCTGGGAGGCAGAGCTTGCAGTGAGCTGAGATCGCACCACTGCACTCCAGCCCGGGCAACAGAGGGAGACTCTGTCTCAAAACAAAACACAAAAACAAAAACAAAACAAAACAAAAAAAACAGGAAAGAATTAGTACACTAATTGAGATGAGAAATGACAAATCCCAGATGAAGAGTTATTTCTCAGCTTTTTAGTATGTGTGTTTCCTTGTGATTTCTCATTCTGAATAACTGTATACTTTCATACCTAATATTGATTTCATAAATGGGTCTTCCTTTTCTTAAAGAAAGCCCCTGAAATTATATAAGCTTCATGCCCCACAAAACCTCCACCATGGTAAGTGTCCTTCAGGCTTTAGTTATCCAGAGCGGAGTAACAGCTGGCAAATTACTCAGACTGAATTCTTTCCCTTCTGTCCAACTTGAAATCATTTCTCAGCTTTTTTAGCTTTTACTTTCAGCAGAGGAAGGAGCAGGAGGCAGGAAAAACACAACTCGGCCAATTCTTATCATTTGTTAAGAGCTCCAGAAATCAAATAGAAAGTGGAGGAGTTGAAGAGAAAGGATTTTGGTATTGTTTGCAACTTTCTTTTGAGAAGCCTAACCCTGTACCTTCATTTCCAACCTTCATGACTGCAGGGTGGTGTGTGTACTTGTCTAATAATACCCTTATATTTTTCTTGGCAACGGCTCACGTTTCAAGTGATGGGAGGATATTTCTCAGTCGTGAATTTCCCTTGCTCTGTTTCTTCCCTCCGCTGCAAGCTTGTTATGGTCGGGAAGCTGGAGACAGTAGCCCGCTCATTAATTTGGCTTTAGAAAGGGGCGGGTTTGGGTGAGCAGAGCCAAAGCTTAGATGTGTGTGACATTTCTCATGCACATCTTTCTCTCCACCTTCAGGAGTGACAGCCCCTAAATTCAATCTCACTTGAGTAGAGCTCTTTCCTATTTTAAGGCTGAATTCACATAAATTTTTCACTTTTATTAGAAGACAAACCTGTTTTCTTACACTGGTAATATTCTAAAGATTCTCATTCCTTTGAATAATGTGATGAATCATTTCTTAGTAGGTGGGTCTTTACCCATATTAACCATAGTTACTATATACAAAGTAAAAGAATATTTGAAACAATGAATAAACTGACTAATTTTCTTCAAGAAATCAATTACTGATAAATTCTAAGGAATTTGGCAGGAAGCTAGCCAGCAGTATAGGGAGTTTTTTCAATATATTAATTTTCATTTTTTTAGATGAGGTTTGAAATTAGATTCAGATTGCAAATTACAGCTTTGTGTGGGCTCCCCACTGCTAGCTAGTGAAATCTTCTGGCTTCTGGGGATGAAGCAATTTGGCTTCCCATAATGGGACTGCAAGAACCTTATTTCCCACTGGTAGAATAATATGTCCACAGCCTGAAATGCAGGAATTCAACAACTGCTCTTTGGGTCACCAGTAGGGACACGTTTAACTCTCTCTCACTCTCTGTCTTTCACACACACACACACACACACACACACACACAAAGGCATGGAAAAATAGCGATCTGACTGTATATTTCAAATTCATTCTGAAACCTGCCCTCCAAGTCATCTTACTCAGCCTTCGGATATGGTTCACAAATTTGTATTTTCCTTTCTGTGAAAAGAACTAACCTTCGGGTGGTTTCTGGGCATGTGATGTATAAACAGTTGGCACCTCTCATACCCGTGCCACACAGTGGTGGATGCTTTCACAAGTTCTTTCTCCAGGCAGAAAAGGAAGTTTCTTTCAGTTGAGACGTCGGAAATATATCACAGATTACTTGATGACAAAGCACGTGATGATTAATTGCTATGCATGCACCTTATCGGGGCTTCAGGAGTGGCCTAAAAGCTGGCTAACAGTACACACAGCTTCCATCTCTACAAGTTAAATATATACAAATGGACTGGCTGTCTTCATACTCAGTCAGGACTTTCTCCTTCTCTCTGGGGGATATTTCCCTAAAGGAGACTGTTGATTCAGTCATAGCACCTAGTTTTCAAATATATCTCCCATCTCAGAGTTTCTTGGAACTTCCTGCAGTTTCAATTAATTTTCTGCTTCTTCTGGTTACTTGGAGGTTGGGAGGAGAGGGGCACAGAGAAAGAGAACAGATTTCATAACAGTTTGTCAAAATTATTTTGCCTCATGTGGTTTTCTGTTGCCCTTTCTGCTGTGTCTTTGAGTGTTTGGAAGCAATTTATGTTGCACTGAGACTGTTTTTCTTTCAGAAGTTCCTGCATTTGAAATTCAAATCTCAACTGTCAGCAGGCTGCTTGCTCCAAAGGCGCCTTTTCATAAGGCCCTTAGCAGGGTTCCTTATGGCATATTCCTCAAACAAGAAGCGTTCTTACTCCAAAAGCCCAGAAGATTCCCATTCTAGCTGGTGGGAAGAGAGAAGTATAAAACAGTAGGCTAATCCTTCTTGCTTTCATTTGGCAGGTACTACTGAGAGCTCTTTGCCTCCAATTCAGGTCATATAATCCCTGGCTTCACACACCTCTCATGGTTCTGTTCACTGGTTTGTCTTGTACACTCCTGTGCCTGTGTTGGCAGTGTTTGGCTAGAATGAGGACTCAGGGTTAGTAATCACCCAGGAAAACTCTCTCAATCTCTTTTTCTGTCTCTTTTGGCATCACTTTCCTTTTGACATAAGGTTCACAGTGCTTTCAAAGAATAAATAATATAAGATTTCTAAATCTTAAGTAATCACAACTTTATTCAAACTTACAACCCATGTTACCATATTTGTAATAGTTTCATGAACTATTCAACTTTGTTTAATACTAGGATTTTCCTTTCTACATTTGCTTATCCAAAAGGACCTTATTTGCTCCATTCCTCAAACAAGGTGGCCTGGGGAAGAGACATGGGGAGGGCCATATGGCAGTGGGCACAAAGTGTGAAGACTTTTGTGTCACATGTTAACACACACTAGAGATCATCCACCACAGAAGCGGCAGGAAATAGCCTAGGAGGTGAACAGATCCAGCTAGCTAGCTGCCATTAACCAGCCTTTTTCATCGGCCACCCCAGAATGGCATGAATGGAGAGGTCACAGTGGTCAAACTGATAGAAAGATGTGCACCCAAGAGCATAGACTTCTACTTACCAAAGCCAATCTGGCTATTGCTGCCTCTGAATGTCTAACCTGCTAGGAAGAGAGACCAATATTGAGCCCCCAATATGGTTTATTCCTCAGAGACCAACTGACCACTGGGTGGCAAGTTGGCTACCGAGGACCCCTTCTATCCTGGAAGGGCTGGCATTCACTCTCCCAGGGCTGGAAACCTATCCCCTGTATGGTTTTCCTTCGCCTGTCCTCAAAACCTCATCCAGCACCACTATCTGGGGCTAATTCATAGGCTTGAGATCCACACAGACTAGTATCTAACCAGGGCAAGCTTAAGGGAAATGTGGAGGGAAGCTATTACCACCCCGAGGAAAGAGTGAATCTGGAGTCTAGTGAGAATGGTAGCTACGAAAGCACATGGAGGGGCACAGTCTCTGTTGGACCAAAGCAGGGAAGACTGGCAGAAAAAAAGAAAATCTGAAACTTTTTATCCACCTTCCCTTCAATTTCATGGTTCTTCCTCCCAGCCACCCGCCTCACCCCCATTGCCTGAATCCAACCTGGTGATGATATCCCAAAGGCTTCACCTTCTGGGAAATAGAGCAAGGCACAGAACAGAAAATGGATCTGGAAAGAGGATAAATGGAGGCTACTGCACACTCTGTCACTTCCCTCACCATGAGATATGGGAGATTGTGCCCCTGACCACTTGTTATATCACACAGTGTTCATGCAGAAGCAGCCAGCCTCATAGAGTTTGGGAATGGCTTTGTGAGGGCAACGCTGAAGTGCCAGCTCAGAGACAGCACTCCGAAAGATAGGGTGCCATCCTTCTTGATACACTGTACACATTAAATTAGAAATTTCAAAATGGCTCTCTCCCCACAGCAAGAATACCTGGGTTTAGGAATGGAAGGGTTCTTCTCCCTGTTCCACTGTACTGTGGATGCACATGTGCAATAGCCCCAAAGCAAGGGTGTGATTACCAAGGGTTTTGACTCTGCAGCAGTGAAGGTTTGAATCACACCTTCCAAAGGCAAACCACCACAACCTGCTGAGGGGACAGCTGAGGGTGATGGGAATTTAGAGTAGAGAGTGGAGGAGGGGGGGGAAGAGGAACGCATGTGGCCCTGAGACCAACTACAGTGACAGGGACTTAGTTTGTTCTTAAGAGAGTAACCTGCCTGTCTTAGTCTGCTCAGGCTGCTATAACAACAAACAGACAAACAAACAAACAAAACATCAACTGAGTGACTTATAAATAACAGAAATTTATTTCTCACAGTTCTGGAAGCTGGGAAGGCCAAAGTCAAGCTCTCACCAGATTCAGTATCTGGTGAAGATTCATTGCCTGATTCACAGGTGGCGCCTTCTAGCTGTGTTCTCAGTGGTGGAAGGGGCAAGGCAGCTCTCTCGGGCTTCTTTTATAAGGACACTAATCCCATTAGGAGGTGGGGCCTTTAGGAGGTGATTAGGTCATGAGGGCTTTGCCCTGCCAAAGGCCCACCCCCTAATACCACACTGGGGGTTAGGTTTCAACATACGAACATTCCGACCATAGCACTGCCTCTTTTAAGTTTCTCCTCAGAGAGGCCCACTGGAATCATTGAGGTTCTATTCCCAAACCTGGATGGAAAAAGTACATCTGTTCAGTACAAGGGGTGGATGTTATTGGCCATGAAAAGGAGCTTCCCAGATGTGCTGCAGCAAAGAGCACAGTGAGTTGACAGCCCCAGGGGCTGCCACACTCCTGCCTGGGCCCCATGTGCCTCAGCCTGCTGCTCCCTGCTAATGGTGGAGCATAGTAGGTGAACTACAGCAGGCTCTGCCTGTGAGACTCAGCACTCTTCTAATGGGCTGAGGGATTCCCTGCTGGCCTGGCCAGATCTTTCCCAGAACTGCTCCTCTGTGTGAGATTCTCGCTACCCAATCCAGGGCTTCCTCTTCTTCACAGGGCTCTGACCTGCATCACAAGCTGAGGCTATGTCTCAGAGGAACCACACAGGCAGTGGTGTTCCTAATGGCAGGACTAGCTTTTTAGCTCAATCATTTGTGGTTGGTTCAAGTCCTTCAAGAAGCAGGTGCTAAGATAAGATTAGACATGCAACCCATTTATTGGGGGCCCCACATGTGAAGAATAAAGGGGGAGATCCAGAGAAGGCGATCCAGTGTTCACTTGACTGATGGCCACCAAAAAGATAAGTCCATATCCCAGAACCTGGGAATGTGGCCATATCTGGGGGGAAAATAAGAGTCTTTGCAGAAGTAACAAAGTTAGGGATCTTCAGATGACATCATCCAACATTATCCAGATGAGCCATAAATCCAATGATAATGACTTATAATGGAAAGACAGAGAAAGCTTTGGGAGAGAGAAAGAGGAGAAGGCCATGTGAAGATAGGGGCAGAGATTGGAGTGATGCAAGCCAAGGAATTCTTTGAGCCATCAGAAGCTGGATGCAGTAAGGAAAGATTCTCCCACTGAGCCTCTGGAGGAAGCACAGCTTTGCTGACACCTTGATTTAAACTGGCCTCCAAAACTGTGAGGGAATAAATTTCTGTTGCTTGAAGCCACCAACTGTGTGGTAATTTGTTACAGCTGCCCTGGGAAATTAATACTGGTAGGAAGAGCCTTCAGATCATGATGGAGGTCAGAACTTATAATGAGCAGGGAGGATGGATGGAGTAGAAAGAATCAGAGACTGCAGTGCGGTTCCAAGGAAGGCTTTGCTAAGCCAATGAGGAGTACTCAAACCTGTTAAAGAAGTCTCCCCTTTGTCCTCCACAGGCTTTCCACCAATGAACTAAGACACAATATTGAGCAGAACAAGCCAGCCAGAAGAGAAAGCATGAGATTGTATTTCATCCATCTACAGTTCAAAAACAGGCAAACATGCCTCTTTTGTTTAGGAATGTCCACAGAAGTGGTACCACTATAAAAAAGGGCAAGATAGTGATGATCATGAAAGTCATGCTAGCAGTTACTCCTGGGTTACTTCTGGAAGGAGAGGAGCTGCAACATCAGGAGGGGGACAGGGAGCCCCTAGGAATTGGCAGAGTCCTATTTCTTCAAACCATGTTGTCATTACATGCGTGTTCACTTTATAGTAACTTTTAAACCATATTTACATTTTGATCCATTCTTCAATATTTGTAACATATTTCACAATTTAATAAAATAATAATAAGTTTAAGAGATTTAGGTCATAGGACACACAATGACAATTCACAAAAGAAAAGGAATATAAGTGGCCAAAAAACTTGAGAAAAGAGGTTCAACTTCACTAGTAAGTTAAAAAATGCAAATAATTAAAGCAGGAGTTACAAGTTTTTACTTATCCATTGGAAAAGATGCAAAAAAAAACCCCACAGTTAGTGATGCAAGGAAATGGGTAAGTTTGTACAATCCATGAAGTGGGTGGATATACACTGGCCCAGTTTTTCTATGTAGCAATATATATCAAAGCAGAACATACATCCTTATGAGCAAAAGGCCACATATACAAATATATTTTAAGATACTTTTTATTATTTTAATTATTAAATAATGTTAATATTTTAATTGTTATCATTTATATATTCTTTATAATTATTTAAAGATAGTATTTAGACAAATATACAAAGATATTTAAGATGTGTGTCAAGTCTTACATTTATAATAATTGGTATGCTATACATCCATATCTATTCAATCATTGCAAAAGCCTTATTTATTCACAAGGAAAGATGAAATAAGGCAAAAGCCTCATTTATTCACAATAGGTTAAGAGAAAAAAAGTAGGTCAGAAAGCAATATGTAAAGTAAAATGATACATTAGTAAAAATATATGTGTGTGATGGGCAACTTGAAGTCAGGTCACTCACTGGATCCCTTGCAGATATTCCTCAGCACCAGCCCAGAGTCTGGTAGCCCCACTGGGTGGCTAGACCGAAAAGAGCAATAACAGACACTGCAGTCTGTCTATCAGGAAGTCTCCCTTGTAGGGGAAGGGAGAAATCACCACATCAAGGGAACACCCATGAAACAAAAGAATCTGAACAGCAGGCCCCGAGTCCCAGATCTTTCTGCTGGTGGGAAGTTTCTTACAGCAGAGACCCAGTTGCAGTGTTGGGTGCAGTAGAGAAAGTCTTCACCTCTACTCCAACAGGTAGACAGCCTCTGTGATCATGAAGGGTCTTGGATAAAGGGTCCTTGTTTCCCCAATACATCACTGCAGATGCAGCTGGGGCTTCTCCCGTGGGAATATAGCATGCATGCACCTATAGACAGCCTTCTTGGAATAATTCAGGATGATTGAAGCTGCACAGGAGGAGTACTCTCCAGATTCAGGCTTGCACAAGAGGCAAAGTCACAGTTCCTCCCTACTTGGAACATCAACATTCCTACAGATGAGAAGATATGCCTGTCTGATCTGAATAGCCAGAACAGTGGGACAGGAGTAAAGCACAGAGGTAGATAGCTTTCCTGCTGGCCTGGCAGGAGATTTGAGGTGGCTTCCACCCTTCACCCTGATAAATCATCAGCACATCTAATTGAGAGCTTCCCCAGCCATCTTCATCAAGGCTGGGACCTCTGCCCACCATTGAGTATTACATCTACCCAACTGCTTTAGCTACAACTGGTGCCAAACTAGGGATACCTCTCCACTGGCCTGAAACCTGAACTATCTACTCAGTAAATAAAATACTGGAGAAAAACTGAATAAATAAATAAAGTGTACACCACAGGAGAATGAGATAAGCTTCAATAGATCCCTGTTATTCTGACCCTATAGGAGAGAGTAAACTTGCCCACACACCAAATGCACAACTACTACCACCAGCATCTGGGAAAGTCAGTGCACAAAGATTCTTTGTAACTAAGGAACTCATATAGTCTTCACCCCTACAAGCACCAACAATCAAATTCAGCTATTATAAACTATAAACATTAAAGTCAGATCCTTAAGAGGGAAAAAAAATTTTAAACACAGTCAAATCAAAAATAAATTCAAGAACATTTTGAAGAAATAGTTTATCCAAATGAGGAGACACCAGAAAAGTTAATACTGGCAATACGACAAAACAGGGTTCTATAACACTCCCAAAAGATCACACTAGCTCCCCAGCAATGGATCCAAACCAAGATGAAATCTTTGAAATACCAGATAAAGAATTCAGAAGGTTGATTATCAAGCTACTCAAAGAGATACCAGAGAAAGGTGAAAAACAACATAAAGAAATTTTTTTTAATCCAGGATACGAATGAAAATTTTTCCAGAGAGATACATATCATAAAGAAAAACCAATCAGAACTTCTGGAAATGAAAGACACACTTAGGGAATGCAGTGGAAAGTTTCAACAATAGGCTAGAACAAGTAGAAGAAGGAATTTCAGAGTTCAAAAACAAGACTATTGAATTAACCCAATCTGACAAAGATATAAAGAAAAAAAAGAAATGAACAAAGTTTCCAAGAAATATGGGATTATGTAAAATGGCCAGACCTAAGGATAACTGGTGTTCCTGACAGAGAAGAGAAGTCTAAAGGTTTGGAAAACTTATTTGAGGAAATAATTGAGGAAAACATCCCTGGCCTTGCTAGATATCTAGATATTCAAATACAAGAAGTACAAAGAACTCCTGGGAAATTCATTGCAAAAAGATCATCACCAAGGCATATAGTCATCAGACTATCTAAAGTCCACATGAAGGAAATAATTTTAAGAGCTGTGAGACAAAAGAATCAGGTAACTTATAAAGGACAACTCATCAGACTAACAGCAGATTTCTCAGCAGAAACCTTATAAGCCAGAACGGACTGGGGTCCATCTTTAGCTTCCTTAAACAAAGTAACTGTCAGCCAAGAATTTTGTATCCAGCAAAACTAAGCTTCATAAATGAAAAAGAGATTTATCTCTTTTTTCAGACAAAAAAAAAGGCTGAATGAATTGTCATTACCAAACTAGAACTACAAGAAAATCTAAAAAGGAGTTGTAAATCTTGAAACAAAAGCTCAATATGCACTAAAATAAAGCCTCCTTAAAGCATAAATCTCACAGGGCCTATAAAACAATAATACAATTTTTAAAAAAATCTAGGTAACAACTAATATGATGAATGAATGGTACCCCACATCTCAACATTAACATTGCATGTTCATGGCCTAAAAGTTCCACTTACAAGATACAGAATGGCAGAATGCATAAAAGCCACCAACCAAACATCTGCTGTCTTCAAGAGACTGCCCTAATACATAAGGACTCACATAAATTTAAGGCAAAAGAGTGAAAAGTATACTCCAAGCAAATGGAAACCAAAAGTGAATAGGAGTAACTATTCTTATATCAGACAAAACAGACTTTAAAGCAATAAGAGTTAAAAAACAAAAAGACAAAGTAGGACATTATATAATGATAAAAGAATTAGTCCCATGAGAAAATATTATAATCCTAAATGTATATGCACCTAACACTGGAGCTCCCAGATTTATAAAACAATTACTACTAGACCTAAGAAATGATATAGACAGCAACACAATAATAGTAGGAGACTTCAATACTCATCTAACAGCACTGTACAGATCATCAAGACAGAAAGTCAACAAAGAAATAATGGACTTAAACTATACCCTAGAATAAATGGACTTAACACATATTTATAGAACATTCTTCCCAACAACTGCAGAATATACATCCTTCTTGTCAGCACATAGAACATTCTCCAAGACAGACCATATGATAGGCCACAAAACAAGTTCAACAAATTTAAGAAAATCAAAATTATATCAAGTATCTTCTCAGACAACAGTAGAATAAAACTGAAAGTCAACCCCAAAAGGAACCCTCAAAAGTATACAAATACATGAATATTAAACAAATTGCTCTTGAATTATTTTTAGGTTAACAATGAAATCAAGATGGAAATTTAAAAATTCTTTGAAATGAATGATAATAGTGACACAACTGATCAAAACCTCTGGGATACAGCAAAAGCAGTATTAAGAGGAAACTACATAGCATTAAATGCCTACATCAAAAAATCTGAAAAAGCACAAATAGACAACCTAATGTCACACCTCAAGAAAGTAGAGAAACAAGAACAAACCAAATCCAAACCAGCAGAAGAAAATAAATAACAAAGATCAGAACTAAATAAAATTGAAACACACAAGAAAACCAATACAAAAGATAAATGAAACAAAATCCGATTCTTTGAAAACAAAAACCAAAATGATAGACCCTTAGCGAGATTTAACCAAGAAAACAAGAGAGAAGATTCAAATAAGCTCAATTAGAAATGAAACTGGAGATATTACAACCAGTACCACAGAAATATAAAAGATCATTCAAGGCTACTATGAACAACTTTATGCACACAAAACTAGAAAATTTAGAGGAAATTCCCAGAAATATACAACCATCCTAGATTAATAAATTCCCAGAAATATACAACCATCCTAGATTAAATCAGAAAGAAATAGAAACTCTGAACAGACCAATAACAAACAGTGAGATTGAATCAATAATTTTTTTTAAATGCCAACAAAAAAAATGTCTACAACCAGATGGATGCACAGCTGAATTCTACCACACATTCAAAGAAGAATTGGTACCAATTCTATGGAAACTATTCCAAAAGATAAAAAGGAGTCCTCCCTAAATCATTCTATGAAACCAGTAACACCCTAATAAAAACCAGGAAAGGACATAATGAAAAAGCAAACTACATTCCAATATCCCTGATGAACATAGATGCAAAAATCCTCAACAAAATACTAGCTAACCAAATCCAACAGCATATCAAAAAGATAATACGTCATGATCAAGTGAGTTTCATCCTAGGGATGCAGGGATGCTTTAACATATGCAGGTCAACTACATCGCATAAACAGAATTAAAAACAAAAACCATATGATCATCTCAATAGACACAGAGAAAGCATTTGACGAAATCCAGCATCCCTTTATAATAAAAACCCTCAACAAAATAAGGGTAGAAGGATTTACCTCAAAGTGATAAAAGTCATATATGACAAACCCACAGCCAACATCATACTGAATGGGGAAAAGTTGAAAGCATTTCTTCTGAGAACTGGAACAAGACAAGGATGCCCACGTTCACCACTTCTATTCAACATAGTATTGGATGTCCTAGCAAGAGCAATCAGACAAGAGAAAGAAATAAAGGGCTTCCAAATTGGAAAAGAGGAAGTCAAAATCTTACTGTTCACTGACGATATGATTGTATACCTACAAAACTCTGAAGACTCATCCAAAAAGCTCCTAGATCTGATAAATGAATTTAGTAGTTTCAGGATACAAAATCAATGTACACAAATCCATAGTACTGCTATATGCCAACAATGATGAAGCTGAGAATCAAATCAAGAACTAAATCCCTCTTACAACAACTGCAAAAAATAAAATAAAATATTTACAAATATACTTAACCAAGGAGATGAAGGCTCTCTACTAGGAAATCTACAAAACCCTCCTGACATAAATCACAGATGACACAAACAAATGGAAACGCATTCCATGCTTATGGATGAGAAGAATCAATATTGTAAAAATGACCATACTGTCAAAGCAATCTATAGATTTAATGCAATTCTCATCAAAATACTACCATTATTCTTCACAGAACTAGAAAAAAAAATCCTAAAATTCATATGGAATAAAAAAAAGCCCACATAGCCAAACAATACTAAGCAAAAAGAACAAATCTGGAAGCATCACATTACCCAACTTCAAATTATACTACAAGGCTATTGTTACCTAGTACTATATTCTCCAGGATAGACAATATGATAAGCCACAAAACAAGCCTCAATAAATTTAAGAAAATTGAAATTATATCAAGTATCTTCTCAAGTTACCCAACTTCAAATTATACTACAAGACTATAGTTACCTAGTACTATAAAATCAGGCAGTGAGTACCATCATATTACCTGACTTCGATTATACTACAAAGCTGTAGTACTAATACCATATAGTATGGCATGGTGCTGGTATAAAAATAGGCACACAGCCCAATGGAACAGAATAGAGAACTCGGAAATAAAGCCAAATACTTATAGCCAACTGATTTCAACAAAGCATACAGAAGATAAAGTGGGAAAAGGGCACCCTATTCAATAAATGGTGCTGGGAAAACTGGCAAGCCACATATAAAAGAATAAAACTGGATCTGCATCCCTGACCTCGTACAAAAAATCAACTCAAGATGGATCAAAGACTTAAATCTAAGACCTGAAATCACAAAAATCTTAGAAGCTAACATCAGAAAAACTCTTCTGGACATTGGCTTAGGCAATGAATTCACTACTGAGACCCCAAAAGCAAATGCAACAAAAATAAAAATTAATTGTATCTAATTAAACTAAAAAAAAACCTCTGCACAGTAAATAATAATAATCAGCAGAGTAAACAGACAACCCACAGAGTGGGAGAAAATATTCCCAAACTATGCATCCAACAAAGGACTAATGTCCAGAATCTACAAGGAACTCAAACAAATCAGCATCAGAAAAAAAAACCCTATCAAAAAGTGAGCAAGGGACATGAGTAGAAATTTCTCCAAAGAAGATACACAAACAGCCAACAAACACATGAAAAAATGCTCAACATCACTAATCATCAAGGACATGTAAATTAAAACCACAATGAGATACCACCTTACTCCTGCAAGAATGGCCACAAATAAAAAGTCAAAAAACAATAGATGTTGGCATAGATGTGGTAAAAAGGGAACACTTTTACATTGCTGGTGGAAGTGTAAATTAGTACAAACACTATGGAAAACAGTATGGAAATTCCTTAAAGAACTAAAAGTAGAACTACCATTTGATCCAGCAATCCCACTACTGGGTATCTACCCAAAGGAAAAGAAATCGTTATATGAAAAAGACACATGCACGTGCATGTTTATAGCAGCACAATTCGCAATTGCAAAGATGTGGAACCAACATAAGTGCTCATCAACCAATGAGTGGATAAAGAAAGTGTGGTATTTATACACCATGGAATACTACTCAGCCATAAAAAGGAGTGAAATAATGTCTTTTACAGCAACTTGGATGAAGCTGCAGGCCATTATTCTAAATGAAGTAACTCAGGAATGGAAACCCAAATATCATATGTTCTCACTTACAAGTGGGAACTAAGCTATGAGGACACAAAGGCATAAGAATGATTTAATGGACTTTGGGGACTCTGAGGGGATGATTGGGAGGGGGTGAGGAATAAAAGAGTACATATTGGGTACAGTGTACACTGCTCAGGTGACAGATGCACTAAAATGTCAGAAATCACCACAAAAGAACTCATCCATGTAACCAAAAACCCACCTTACCCCAAAAAGATTGAAATTTTAAAAATCACCAATTAAAAAATATATATGTGTGCATGTGTGCACACATATGCTCACACATAACACTGAAAAAAATCTAAAGGAACAGAAAATAAACATAATTATCTCATGGTGAGATTATGATGATCTTTTTGATATGTTTTCATATATTGTAACTTTCTTTCAACTGGCAAATGTTATATTTATAACCAGGAAAAAAGTAAGTAAAATATTGGAAGTATTCTTTTTGAATTTTTAATTTTTGTGAATACATAGTAGTTGTATATATTTATGGGTTACATGAGATATTTTGATACAGGCATGAAACGTGTCATAATCACATCAGGGCAAATGGCATATGTATCACCTCAGGCATTTATTATTTATGTTACAAAAAATCCAATTATACTCTTAGTTATTTTTAATGTACAATTAAATTATCTTTAACTATAGTTCTCCTGTCGTGTTATCAAATATTAAATCTTATTCATTTTTTCTAACTATTTTTGTACCCCTTTACCATCCCCATTTTTCCCCGTATCCCACCCCTACTACCTTTCCCAGCTTCTGGTAACTATCCTTCTACTCTGTATCTCCATGAGTTAATTGTTTTAATTTTTAGCTCCCACAAATAAGTAAGAACGTGAGAAATTTGTGTTTCTGTGCCTGTTTTATTTCACTTAATGACCTCCAGTTCATCCACGTTGCTGCAAATGACAGGATCACATTCTTTTTTAATGGCTGAATAGTACTGTGTTGGGTATACATACCACTTTTTCTCTATCTATGTATCCGTCCATCTATCCGTTCATGGATACTTAGGTTGCTTCCAAATCTTGGCTATTGTGAATAGTTCTGCAATAAACATGGGAGTGCAGATATCTCTGATATACTGACTTCCTTTCTTTTGGGTATACAGCCAGCAGTGGAATTGCTGGATCATATGGTAGCTCTAGTTTTAGTTTTTTGAGGAACCTCCAAACTGGTCTTCATCATGGTTGTACTAATTTACATTCCCACCAACAGCGTACAAGGATTCCATTTTCTCCACATTCTCACCAACATTCGTCATAGTCTCTTTTGGATAAAAGCCATTTTGACTGGGGTGAGATGATATCTCACTGTAGTTTTGATTTGCATTTATCTGATGATCAATGGTGTTAAGCACCTTTTGTATACCTGTTTGCTATTTGTATGTCGCCTTTTGAGAAATGTCTATTCAGATGTTTTGCCCAGTTTTTAATTGAATTGTCAGGTGTTTTCCTATAGACTTGTTTGAGATCCTTATATATTCTGGTTATTCATCCCTTGTCAGATGGATAGTTTGCAAATATGTTCTCCTATTCTGTGGGTGTCGCTTCATTTTGTTGATTGTTCCCCTCGCTGTGCAGAAGCTTTTTAACTTGACATGATCCTATTTGTCCATGGGAGTACTCCAATGTGTTCAGAGCCAGTCAAATGCTGTATAGCTGGGCACATGAACCAAAGTAAGTCCCCAACTAAATTTTAAGCTTTTATTTTCTACAGGAACTCACTCGCAGTGCTGCCACGTAAATATTTTTAGATGAATACTATTTCCTTTCTCCTGAAAGTTCTCAATATATCTACCTACCACTTCCGAACATTGGCAACAAAGGCTTATGTAATTTTCCTTTTTGTATGTTATCATAACAAAGACAAACAAGTTTTAGAATCTAAAAATTCTTGCAGGAAGAATCTCTATCAATATTTATTCATTTATTCAATAATAGAGCATTTTTAGTCCAATGGTAAACTGAGACAAATAAATATGACATTATAATACAGAATGATGTTATGATGGAGCATATAGTAGAGCTGCTTAGAAAGCACATGACCTACATTGTGGGCCTTGCTCCTCTCCATCCCTCCTCAGGGACTCCTAGCAGAAACTCAAATAATTTTGACTTCTTCAAAATCAATGACAAGATGTCTTTAAACTTCTCATGTAGGCGTACAAACAACTCTGATGTAGGTATGAAGGTGGTAGTGAAGGAGAAACCAAAGGAACATCAATCATACATAAATCTCATTCTTTCTGACTCTTCATCAACAACGAATACACATTATAATCTGAATAAATTATACTGCCACATGGTTTATGGGGATATTTCTAGTTCAGTGCAGAGAGTGAGGGGTTTCACCACTGGTCACTTGATCCATAAAAGTTGGTGGATGCCTCATAGTATAGATAGATGCATGTCCCATCTATTGACCAAGGAGCAAGTTCAGGGAAAGTAAATTGATTTGTAACGATCAGCTATCTTTCTTCTTGAGGCATACATACAACGCTATATACTGTAAAATAGACGTATGTTAACATATGTTTATTCATAATTATTTATCTAATTGTTGCAAAAATACCAAATGTAAATCTTACTTCTGCCTGGGTGATAATATTAAAAGGCTCCCATGTTCTTTGTGCAGTTTCTCAAATTGGCATCAGTGGTTCATTAATATTTAAGAGACCTGCAGTATCGTATTAGCTAATCACACCAAAGACTCTCTTTGGAATCTGTCAAGCATAGACCTGGCTTCTATTTTTATAGCTTGATGTGCTCCATAGGCTGATCCGACTATTTTTAAAACTATCTATCAATCCCACTTTGACTAGAAGAAAATTGTCTGCATTAAAATGCATAATTTAACCAAGGTAAATATCACCTGAGATTAATATAATTTGAATTGCTATTTCTGAGAAATAAAAATGGCAAATACATATCCTCCTTGGTTCTTTGCACAAGGGGGCCGATTTTTGTAAAACTAAAGGAGTAAGTCCTCGGGAAGGATTTGTATAATGTAAGACAGGACAAAGGATATCCACCATCCCTCAGGCAACCCACATGGCTCTTCTGCTCTTTCTCTCCACTAAGTGCAGGTACTCCTAAACACGCACCAGAATATTCATCTGGATATGGAGTTATATGCAATGATCCCCCATGTGGTCTTGTCCAGGGGACCTACAGAACTAAATAGGAATATGCCAACATCAGGTGCAGAGACCATCTTTGTAGTGTTGACTTCATTCTCTGGTGACTGTGCAGAAACAGGAAAAATACTAAAGATTTCTCAGTTAGATTTAGTATTTACTGTATGTAATCATTGCCAGCCATTTCCAACAATAAGTAAACCATTATCAAGTGCTTACTGTATAAAAGGCACTCTCTCTGCTGGACCCTGTGGGAAAATCAAAAAGGTTAAAAGAGAACCTGCTCACAAGCCCTTACAACTTGGTTGGAAGGAGACTCTAAATATGAGCTGATGGCCAACTAGTAAAATGAGGCATATATATGTACTAGATACTGGGGCAGGCTATGTAAGGAAGCCCTTATGAAAGCTGTTTATTTAATACTAAGCAAAATGTCCAAATTTTGGTGTATCATACACTGGTTAATTCTCCCTGACCCGTAGTTTCCTCACTTTCCACAGAGCAATCTCCCATCTTTAACAGATGAAGCTTAACACAAGAGCAGCACAAAAACCGTGAAAAAGAAGGTAAGCTTATAGTGTTTCTTTTAAAATTTTTCCTCATTGTGTGTCTCTATCTCTTATAGTTTATGTTTAACACTAATTATCACCAATATTTTCAGGGTTTTTTAATAGCAAAAGCATTTATGAGTTTAGAAACATTTGTTTCATTCATTTCCTGTTATTTGGAGAAGGCCTGATTAAATGGTGTCTTAGCCCTGGTCTTCTAGAAAACAAAGCTTAAAGCAAAGATTAAATTGCTAAAAACATATTTGGGAAGTGCGAGCCCAGGGAGGTAAGGATAAAGGAAAGGGAAGCAAAGGAAAATGTAATGCAAAGTGTTGCTGCGTTAGCTATTGCTTCACAACTAGCCATGGAGAAATACAGAAGTTGCTCAGCAGGTGTGTTCACTCCACAGCAGAACTTCTCCAGAATATTGTAAGGAGGAAGTAGTCCACATTACAGACAAAAGAAGGGGAACTAATAGCCCACTGCCATCTCCCTCTTCCCTTTGAGCAAGGTTTAACCCATTGGAGACTAACTCCCCTGAACTTTGAGGTTGCATGAATCAGCCCCATCTGTGAGTGCTCAGATCCTATTCAGCTCCCTAGTGACTGATAGATCTCATTCACTACAATGTAGTGCTTCACCCAAGTTCAAAAATGGAGGACCAACCAGTGCAGGAGAGAGACAGAGAAGACATTATTATTACAGCATTATTGAGGACACTGGAGAAAGTGTACCAGATTTGTATCGGATGGAGATGGCTTACATAACATAATTTCAATTTCTCTTTACAGCCCTCAAAATATTTAACATAATCATTTTTAAACAGTAAGCATACAGTAGCTACTGGTTCAACAAGCAGCATGAGACATTGTAAGTCTATGGGTGGCAACCCCCAAACTTGCAGATATAATGTCTGTAATAGGCAGAAGAATGGCCCCAAAGATATCCATGTCCTAATCCCCAGATCTGTGAATATGTTAGGTTACTTGGCAAAAGGGACTTTGCAGGTCTGATTAAGCTGAGATAGGGAGATCAGCCTGGAATTATCCAGGTGGGGAACTCTAATCACAAAAGTCCTTAAACATGGTGAAGGGAGGCACAAGGGAGGTCAGAGTAATGCCACGTGAGAAGGGCTTCACATGTCGCACTGCTTTGAAGATGGAGGGAAAAAAGGACGCCAGCCGAGGAATGGAGGCAGACTCCAGAAGCCGGAAAGGGCAAGGAAACAGCTCCTACCCCGGGCCTATGGAAAGGACACAACCCTGCCTACACCTTGATTTTAGTCCAGTGAGACCAATCATGGCCTTCTGACCTACAGAACTGTAAGATAATACATTTTTGTTGCTTAAATCACTACTAAAGCAACAAGATGTGGTAATTTGTTATGTCAGCAATAAAAACGAATACTGTAGTCTCCCCTTATCTGTGGTTTCACTTTGTGCAACTTCAGTTACCTGCAGTCAACCACCATTTGAAAATACTAAATGGAAAATTCCAGAAATAATTCATGAGTTGAAATTGCGTGCCGTTCTGAGTAGTGTGACGAAATCTCACTCCATCCTGCTCCATTCCCCCAGGAGGTGGATCATCCCTTGGTCCAGTGCATCCACGTGGTAGATTCTCCTTGCCTGTTATCACATAGTATCTGACTTGGTTATCAGATCAACTGCCAAGGTATCAAGTGTTCGTGTTCAAGGAACCATGATTTTACTTAACGATGGCCCCAAAGATCCAGAGGAGTGATACCGGCAATTCGGATATGCTACAAACAAGCCATAAAGTGCTTCTTTTAAGTGAAAAGGTGAAAGTTCTTGACTTAACAAGAAAAAAAATGTCTTCTAAGGTTGCTAAGATCTATGGTAAGGACAAACCTTCTATCTGTGAAATTGTGAAGATGGAATAAGACTTTTGTGCTAGTTTTGCTGTTGCAGCTCAACTGAAACAGAAAAGCTATGGCCACAGTGTATGCTAAGTGCTTAGTTAAGAAGGGAAAGGCACTAAATCTATGGGTGGGAGACACAAACAGAAACATGTTTCAGTTGACTATAATCAAGTTTGGTTCTATTCTTGGTTTCAGGTATCCACTGGGAACCTTGAAACATGTCCCCCAAGGATAAGGGGACTGCTGCACAGTGTCTAGGAAATAAACAATTTCTGTGAGGCTCTTCTGTCCTTCTGTCACAAACCTTAGTTCATTCTTACCATACCATCACTTTTTTTTAAGAAATAGAAGACTTAAATGGTGTATGTCTTAAATGATGTTGGTTTTATAATATCTCTAATTAGTTAGAAAAATAACATGTTATAATGTTTAATGATGCAAATTTAAAACCATACCCACTAAAAAAGATGAATTTTTTTAATGATAAAGGAGCCCTTTACATGAATGGAAAGAAAAAGGAAACATGTAAATAGCATCATCAGTTGTTAAATACTGAGGAAAGCAAAGGAGGAAAAAGCAAGCAGGAAATTTGGTACCAGATTTGGCCCAATGTGAGGAAAAATCTTCTAAAAATTAAGTTGCATGAGATATCTCCCTATCTCAGAAACAAACTTGGGAGATGACTGTTTAAACACAGTTGGTATAAATATTTGATAGATATTATGAAGGAAATGAAAGCTTCTGATGTGTTACCTTTATGGTTCCCCCAGCCTTAAAATCCTGTGATTAATCTAGGAAATAATTATATTGACTTTATTATATTAATGGCATAAAAAAGGAGAAATACAAAAAAACAATAGAAACTAGATACCAGGAGTGTATCTACAGGCAAATGCAAAAAAGAAAAGTCAAGCTGAGTTAAGATGAAAAAAGGAAACTCTGAAATGAAATGTCTATCACATTAACCATTGCTAGAAGTATACATTAAGATTGATTTGTGTGAGGTATCTCTCTAAAAGAAAAACTGTGCCATATCCCAGGTATTACAGAGACATAGTTAAAATAAGGAAATTGTGGCAGGAAGGATTTAAGATATCAAAGAGCTGTGTATATAAGAGATGCGTAAACATGACAAAGAGGAGATAGATGACATTAGTACTGGTGAATGACCTAATATTTTATAAGAGAAATGATGATATTAAGATCTCTGGCTGGCAAAAGGAAATCGTTTTGGCAAAATTTGCAATATGGACAAAAATGGTGGAAAGATAATTCTTAGACATGATGACATGGTAAGAAGTACATTTTAGGATAGATTTTCTGAATGTTATAAAAGATGGAAATGACAACACCATTGATCACAAGGGATTTGAATTGACCAGAAATTGTTTAGAGACTGCGCTATAGAAAAAAAAAAAGAAAAATCTGTTTCCTAAGTGTGCTGAAATATGTTTACAGCCTTACATAAATTATTGAACAGTCAGCATCCTGAAAGCACATTTACACTTTCGTCCTTGGAAATGAATCAAATGTGTAATGAGGAAGACCAGAGCAGAGATGTAAAATGATTCCAGGCTGTCTACATTTACAGTATAATGGGCTTGGTGGGATTAAGATATGGCTTAAAGGTTCACATCACTAACCTCTTTATGTTTCATCTTTCTCTTTGTGCAAAAAACGTTCTGACTAAATGAACCCTATGTTTCTTACTGCTCCAGAGATTAAGGCTATGCTTTTCAGTATGGCCATGTAATATTTTTTTGACCTCAATCTAATTTTTTTTAACCCAGGCCTCAGTGTAATAACTTATCATGCTCTTGTCTTTACGTTTCCATTTATAATGATTTGAAACTTTCCTCTCTTCAACAATAGGAAACTTTTCCACTTTTCAACAACCCAAATCTACTTATTCCTTGGCCTACACCTGCGAATCTCATGTTTCACAGATTGTAGTTAGGGTCCTACCTAGTAACTACACTCTGAACTAGCCTGAAGTTTTTTTCCATCTCAGTTACTCACTCTGTCACTCACAACTCTTTAATTCGCTTCTAGATCACATAGAAGCTTTTGATATGTATTAGTTCTCTATTGCTGCAAAACAGGGTGAGAGATGGAACTGAAATGGGGTGAGGGTGAGTTCACTGAAAGTCTTTATGAGAATGACAGTGCACTTCAGATTCCCCACCCTAATCCTCACCCTTTATCTCTCGTCACTATCCCAACACTAAGAGCATAGTAGGGCATTTTACTCCTAGTCAAGATAGAGGGATCATTTCTAAAGCAACTGAATTAACCATCTGGAAAAGCTTAAGGTTTAAGGCGTGGGATTGGAGTTTCAGCTAGCTTCCTACCAGCTAGTGTTTATCAGCAGACACACCCTGCCCTACCTTGTGATCCATATATGCACAGTATACTCAGAGAGATGTTCTGCCTATGGAGAAACTCACCTACTGTCACAAAGCAGGTGTGATATGTAAGTGGAGAGGTTCTTCTGGCATCAACATTAGCATCAACATTAAAAAGAAAAACCAAGGCAAACTAACAGAAAATCTGACTCTGTTATCTGAAATGTTATTCAGGAGACAAAACAGCACTAAAAAAAATAAAGCTACCAAGCACTGGGATGAGGCCATAGGAGACTAAGAAAAATAAGCAATGTTAGTAATATCTTTTGAAGAGAAAAGAAAGAAAGAAATGTCCATACCAAAAAAAATATGCTTGCAAAGAAAATTTATGGAAGGACTACAGGTAAAAATAACAAGTATACCTTATTTAAATAAGCTGATTTTAAATTCAGAAACAAGCATAGAATCATAAAAAATATATATGTTAAAAAACATCTCTGGCAGAAGGAATATCAGTTTCTATTAAGCTTTGAAGAATTTCTTCTCTTTCTCACTGCTACACAGGGAGGGAAAATTATATTCTAAGGTAGAAACAGAGGTGGCCTGGAAAGAGATGCTTGGGCCATCTTCCGAGGTCAATCACAGTGTGATCCAGAAAGCACTGAGTTCAGAGCAAGCAAACCTTGTGAAATGGGAGGGGTTTTCCCTTATTCCCCTCACCAGGTGTGCAATGGTGGTGTGGCTCACTTCTTTGGTGCTCCACTTCTCAAACCCCTAGGGGAAGCATGAGGACGGGCAGGTCATGGGAGGCAGTTTTGGGCTCCGACCCATGGCAGCATCTAGAGTTCAGTGTTTCCAGCTCCCGAAGCCCCAGTGGGTGTGTGTTACAGTGTGCTTTTTCGGCTTTGCTGTCTGCAAGTGGCTTGTGTTAAACAGCTCAATTAGACCCTTTGCCTTATTTCAAGGACAGCGGGCTTTCTGTATCCCAGGGTTCTTGCCCTAGTGTACTGGAAAAATCGGATCATGAAACAGGAGTGTTTGTCCTCACTTGGGTCCGTGGGCACAGGCCCGAGGGTGGAGCCCTCGCCAGGGACCCAGCCCTTCTCTACCCAGCACTTCCCTGACCCTCTACTGTATCACTTGGGCTCTAGTTCTGTCCCAGCCGGTAATTACTGAGCACCCTTAAACAAATCATTTCACATTTATGGGCCACTTCGTATGTAAAATGAGGCATTTAATTAATGATCTGTGAGGCCCATTTCAGCTATGAATTGGTGATTTTTTTTTCACAGAGAGACTTCAGAAATGTACCAAAAGCAAAATCTGAACTAAGATGACCCATTTTTTGCTCTATTTTTATTCAAGAGAAAACAGCAGCATACAGACCGCAGCCATTCAAGAAAGCCTCACCATCTACCTAAAGAATAGTTTTACATCCCCACTTTGAAATAGACATTTTGAAATATACCTAAACATACAGACAGAGAATAGAAATATACCAAAGGACATGTCGATACAAAGTAATATTTTTTAATTTATGGGGAAATGGCAAAAAATAATATCATGGCTTGATGTGTGGAGCTGATCAGAGTCCTGAGTGATGAGTAGGATTTACTTCCTGAGTCTGGATTTGTTAGAGCATCAACCATAAAAACAAAATCAGATAAGCTATAAATCAGGAGTCACCTCTAGCTTCATGTCTCTGCCTACCCTGACCAAAAGGAGGAATATTCAGCAGAAGTGACCATGGGCCCTTTCCACCCAGCCCTGCACAGGGGGAGATGACTTCTTTACTCACTCTTCTGTGAGTTTCCTTAATGACTTACCTCCCTGCAATTACTCCTTTCCACACAAAGAGATCTTCTCTATAGGCACTATAAATGCTGGCCTTCATTTGTGTAACACTTGCTAGTACACAAAACTCCCACTTGCTAGTATACAAAACTCCCTCACGTAAGGCCTTTCAATTGATACTCTCAACAACCAAGTGAGATTAATAGAACAAGATGGAAGAACTCAGACTCAGAAAAGTTTTGCAGCTTGTGTTTCACAATCTGCTAAATCAAGGCAAGGCCAGCATTCCTTATAACATCAAAATAAAAAGGAAAACACAAGGCATCAAGTGACCAGAGCTCATTTAAGTGTTAGCTTTTGTTTCCCCTATAATTAAAATGTTAACCATGACCCATACATGCTGGGACACACTGTCTGAAGGTTGGAGTCCTTGACCTTCCCAAAGACCTTGGGCTCCAGCACTGGGACAAGACAGACACACTTGGCTTATGGCCGCCTCTGCAAGCACAACCCAGTGACTGTCTCTCATGCACCTTGATCAGAAGACAGATTGAGTGCCCTTTGGAAAATTAATGAGTAAATTTCTCCCTTACCTATTTTTCTATCTATCCATTAATATCAAATTTTAGCAAAATTCTCCAACTACAAGAAACTTTGTACAAAGACCCTCAAGGCACTGCATAATTCTCTCTCTTTGTCGAAGATATGTAAACTACATAGGGGCCCAGTTTTATTCTTCATAAAGAAGTAATAGTTACACCAATTAGCTCCATTCACTTCTGACAAAAGTGAAACATTTAAAATATGTACCCTTAAACATCTCTATCATTCTATGCCTGTATCACTACTCATCTGTACCATTCTACACCTGTATCACTACATATCTGTATCTTTCCACACCTGTATTACTATACAACTGTACATCCCACATCTGTATCACTACACATCTGTATGTTCCACACCTGTATTACTACACGTCTGTATTATCTCACACCTGTATTACTACACATCTGTATCATCCCAAATCTGTATCACTACACATCTGTACATTCCACATATGTATCACTATACACCTATATCACTACACGTCTGTACCATTCCATATATGTATCACTACACATTGTATCATTTCATACCTATATCACTACACATCTGTACATTCCACACCTGTATCACTACGCACCTGTATTACTACAGATATGTATTGTTGCACACTTGTATTACAACACCTCTGTATCATGGGTCTGGGGCCCAATTTAGTGGATTTGGGTGGAGGCTTCCCAGAATACCAGGGTAGATCTTCACAAAGTAGCACACACAATCACTCCTGTATTGTTTGTGTGTGTGCCTGCATCTGTATCTATCTATCTATCTATCATCTGTCTATCTACCTCTCTATCTATCTATCTATCTAAGTGGTTTTGAGTCTGTCTCCTCTTCTAGTCAATAAGCTTTTTCAGGAAAGAGACACTTACTCATTATTTTCCCCTATTCCCAGTATGGGTTAGGCAATCATTGAATATTTAATACCCAGATAAATAAAAATATATGAGTCTTAGAATTAGACAAGCCTGTGTGGCATCCCTTTGCTACTATGTCTTAGCTGGGTGACCTTGAGCTAATTTTGTTTTTTTTTTTTAAATCTGTATCTCAGACTTGTAGATAATCTGAATCTCAGATGTATAGAGTTCCTTTTCTATAAAGTGAAGATAGTGCTGCATAAGTTTCAGGGTTGCTGAGAGGATTAAGGGAAGAGTTATGAAAGTGCCTGGCACAGTCCAGGTATATTGAGGCACTCAATAATGCTACTTTCCCTTCTCCCATTAAATTGAGATTGAAGTAATCATCAAATATGCATTGAATATCAAAAATGTACAAAAATTAATTTTCATCCAAATTTAGTACAAATAAACAGGATATATTCTCACTAGCAAGGGCTACTCTAGAGGGGGACATAATATCATATTTGATACTTCCAAGAATTATGCTAGTTTATTGCCTGAAGAAATAACAGCTTTACATGCAGCAAGAATGAGCTTTCTGGCAGTTAAAACTGCTCTAAAGAATCACTATTTGTTGCCACTAGTTAACCCAGCCAATCGAGGCACACCCCGAAGGAGTCTTTTAGTGGACAGAGTAAAGATTCCCAAGCTGCATTTTTAAATGCTTGTAAAAATGAACATCCCAAAGGGATGAATTTTTAAACGCTTAAGGGTATATGAATGGGGCATAGTATAAAATGAAGTCGAGATTTGGCAACCATCCAGCACAAGTATTTCTCTGCTGCTGAGGCAAACCCTCAAAAAGAGCAGGCAGCAGAGCCACAAGTCCTTCCTTGAAGAAGGATGTGGCTGGTGCCTCTCCATGTCCACTACTCCCATCCTGTCCCTGCAAAGCTCCCTGTTAGAAACACCAGAAACTCACTCTGGTACTAAGACAGCAAGTGGGAATTCTGGAAAAATCTACAGGAAGCCCAGAGAACCAGCATCAAATAGGAAAAAGTTGGGAAAGGCATAGCCAAAACCCTGCCACCAAAACCATCTCCTTAGATAGCCGACACTGGACAGTGGACATCAACACAAGTCCACTCTAGACTATGCCTCAACCCCTCCAAACATCATGGCCAGCTGCCCCTTTAGGCCTCTCCCTAAAGAATTGTTTGTGACCTTAGGAAGCAATTAGAGGTGGTTTTCTACAAAATCTATTTGCTGCTTGGGGTTCTAGGCAGCTTCCAGCTTGCTTCCACAAGATGAAAAGAAGACAAATTTTTTCATTTGCTAGGGGAAAGAGGCCGTATCTCCCACCTATCTCGGGAATCTCTCAGAATCCAAAGGATATTTGGCTGCTATGTTGCCAAATGCAAATGTCCATCACAGTTCCCCATTCCCTGTTATTTTCCCTGTCTTACACTTGAGGAAATTTGCCAACAGAGCACAGGAAGTGGTAGAGTTCATGTAACTCCTCGAATATACACTTTTTCTGCACTCACTGACAAATCAAGTCTGATTTTTAAAAAATTAATTCAGTTTATCAGCTTCCTGACAAATCACTTTCATTGTTCTATGAAGACATTGTCTAGGATTTACTATTGTTATAGTTCCTCCAGCCACTTAACTGCTTTTCTTTTCCCCTGTAAAGGCATTTTCAGATACTATAAAATCTGAGAGTCTGCATCTCCTTTTCCATCCAAGAATAAATCACAGGGACAATACACTAAAGTTGCATGAAAATACACAAGCTGAGCTTCAGCCAAAGAGCCCGACTCACTCAGAAGCAACTGTGCTTATGCGTCAGGATGCTTTATGATACAGCTAAGTGAAGTCAAGTATCTCGCCCTCTCAAGTACAAAGATCATTTAAATAGATGGCTATATGTGTGACTCTAATCGCCAAAATCTGAGATCAATTATGGAAGTTGGTCAGTCCTAAAATTTTATTTACTATCTGATATAGATATTTACTTTCACTTTCAGATTTCATAGTCAGCTGGAAAATTTATTTAGCTGTCCCAAGATAACCATTCGTAGGTGTAATTTCTCATGCCAAGAGTTTGCAGCCATTTGCTATCTGCTGTAGTTCTTGTCACCGCGAGGGGGAACTAAAGTTCCAAAAGAAATCTGCCATGAAAAAGTAACATAGGGTGGCTCAAACAAACACATTTCAACCTTATTTTCCTTTTCTTGTTTGACTACAGGTGGTAAAAAATCCATCTTCTCAGACTACCTTGCTGATGAAAAAAAATAGCTCTGTGAGACAGTTCAAGCCAATGAGGTATGAGCAGAAGAGTTCTCTGACTGTCTGGAAAGTCTGATTTCCTGATACAGACACCACTCTTTTCCCCATGCCTGAATTCTAGATGTGTTGATAGATACTGTGGCAGCCATCCAGGGACCATGAGGGGTAGACCAAGAGAATTCCAGAAAGGTTGACTTTGTTATAACTTCAACCTCTGAACCACTTGCCTACTCTGAACTATGCTGAATGAAGCAAAAAATAAGTAAATAAATCCATATGTGTTTAAGGCTATATTAGTCTGGCTTCTGATATTCACAACCAAAAGCAATCCTTCCCTTACAAGTCTGACAACTGAGAAGTTATTATTCTTCCCTGGAGGCCACGCAATCACCCTGGAGAAGGTGGGACTGACGGTGAGATCAAGTGTTTTCCTGTGATCACAGAAATAATGTGGTGATCTCAGCCTAGAGCAATAATATGGATATATAATGCATTGATCCCCAAAGCAAAAAGTCATCTTAACCTTGCATCCCCGTCTTAAATATTACTGCTAGTTAACATCCTAATCTCTCAGCCAGCACTGGATCTGCCAAAAAATAAAAAAATAAACATCCTAATCTCAATCGGTTAAGTTTATTTTGGAAACTATTCTAAAGCCATCAAAATCTGCTAATTGAGCAAAATAATGTATTACAAAATCATTGTTCCGCATTTAAACTTGCTTTTAATTCTGAAAAAGGTCTTTGGCATATAAAATTAAACATTCTATGTTGCTTTCTTCCGGATCCCTTTCCTGAACAAAACACTTCAATCGTTTCTTGGAATTTATGGAATGTAATCTAACTCATTGCCATGGCCTAAAAGTCTCATGTGAACTAATCACTCCCCAGCCTTATAAAATGCCTTCTCTCACTCATGCTACATCTCTGACATGTCTCGTCTCTGTTCCCAAGTCTGCAAGTCTGACCCTCCCCAAGATTTTGCCTCAGCGTTCTCTTCCCACACTTCTATAATGACAAGCTCTTTCCAGCTGTTCTTGGCATGAACATCTCATCTTCAAAACAGCCTTCCCTGACCGCATGACTACAGCAGCCTCAACACACTATTACATTCATAGCACCTTCCAAATTCATAGCACCTTCCAAAATTTTAGTTATTTCCTGACTAAATAAATAAGTGGATTTATTTATTTGGTTACTAATTGTCTCTCCCCATCCTATTAATATAAGTCCTAACATAAGAACTTTGCCTATGTCCAAAAAATGTAACCTATAGATTAGAAAACAAATTGTTTAAATAGATTATTTTGTTTCTTTGCCAAGTGTTTTTCAACACACTAAGAACATTTCAAACTGTCTGTTTTCTAGATCATGCATACAATCAGCAAGATTAATAATAGCTAATGACAATGTAGTTCTCACTCTGTGTCAGGTAATATGAATGCTTTATATGTATTAACTTATTTCATCTTCACAACAACTCTGTGAGGTAGGTACTGTCATTAGAACCCCATTTTACAGATGAGGAAATGAGAGGGTTCCCTAGGGTTGCCCAGCTGGTAAGTAGCAGAGTTGGGGCTGACAGCCAGCCACTTGGCTGCAGGGTTCTTCCTTGCAAGCATGACCCTGCTGCTGATTGACAGCCTCCCAATAATGACTCCCTTGCACTGCTACAGTGCTTACCTCATTTTGAAGTTCTTTCATGTGTGTTATATTAGATGACATGAGGTTACGAACTTGTCAGGGATGATATTTATAGTCCTGTTCTATTGATGAGAATACTAAGATGCAGCCATAGTAAGTGATTTACTCAAAATCATAATAGCAGCTGGTAGAAGTGAAATGTGACCTGGGAGTTCTGATTCCTGGTCCAGAATTTTTCCCTTGGCACCATGTGGTCCATGGGCCTAACACAAATCCACACAATGTGTTATTCCCCTCATAGGAGTCCCTTTAAAAAATCCATTTCTAGTGGAAGTTTTATTTCTTTCCTGCATTATGGTAATCAACAATGTATATTATATATTGCATCTGGACCCTAAAATAATCTTTTAGAAGCAATCATGTCCCTACATGTTTAACTGATGATGTCACCCTGGACATAACCACTTTTGTAATGAATATGAAAGCAATTGGAAGCTGTGAGACACTTTACAAGCATGAGTATACTGGAAGTCACTGATTTTACATCAGTAATTATTCTCATGTATAATTGTCCTCTATCACCATTTACAAATTCCCAAGGAGCAAGAACTGCATAATACTTGTTTTTTGGTACTTATTTAGAACAGCCAAGAAGTCAATTTCCACTTGAGCAAGAGTTTGTTTCTTCTTTTACGAATCAGAATGAACAGTCCCAAAGGTTTTGAATGAGTTTAAGTTATCTCACTCTAGCTAATTCTGTCAAACAACAAATGGTTATCAGGCATCTGCTGCAGCCCAGCCCCATGCTAGGCACCAAGGAACACAAAGTAGTGGAAAACACCAGGCATGCTCCCAGGAAGCTAACCCTCAAGTTGTGGATACAGAGTTAATGCATTGCAAACAATTAAAGAGCAAAATATAGCAACATGTAATTTATGATGAATTCTCTGGTACAAACAATACGAGAACTTAGGGAAGGAAAAAGAAAAACAGGAGGAGACTTCAACAATACACAGGCTACTTTCTGCACATGGACCTACAAGGTTTGCATAAATTGCTATCTTCATGCTTTAAATATACATAGCATTGAGTCGGTGACTCAAATGGGGTGGACAGTAATAATAATGTATGACTAAGAGATGGATATTATTTGAATAGAATATGTAGGAAGGAGGACATAGGAAGTGTCCCATCCTTTGACTAGAGGTTAGAGAGCAGCATTCTGAGAGATTTAGTATCATGTGAGCCATCCATGTGTATAGAACTCTTACAAAGACCGAAACTTAAAAGCTAAATATCTCCCAAGTATCTTCTCATTTGTTTTATTGTTTTCTGACTCTTAGAGTCAAACAGATATTTGAGCCCACATATTTTTAAAATATAAAGTAGTGTGTATATTTAGGACTAGATTCTATAGAATTGGAGCCTGAGGGAATGAGGGAAATGAGAAGAAAAAAGGAGTTTAAGATGACTCCCAAGTTTATACAACTAAGGAGATAGTGGGGCCATTTCCTGAAATGGAGAATATAATTAGAAACGTTGGAGGAAATGATGAGTTCTGTTCTGGACATGTTTAGTTCGAAATTCCATAGGACATTCAGTGGAGATATATAAGAAGTAGGAAGAAACAATCCTCTCAAGTTCAAGAATAAGGATCTTGAAGACATCAGCATATGGATGGCAGTTGAAGTCATAAACATGACTCATCCACAGAAAGTATATAAGGTTGAGATTTTAAAGAACTAACTATTTAAGGGTAGGCATTTAAAGAGAAAGCTCAGACAAGGTAGCTAGAAAAGGAGCTGGCAATCAGAAATGAGCTAGCTGAGGAATGAAAGCCAAGAAAAAAAGTTTTAGAATGGAGGAGAGATCTGTGGGATTAGGCATACAAGAGATCAAGTAAAGCAAGGACTTAAAACTGTCTACTATAAAAAAAAGATAAAAGATTATTAGTAACCTTGGCAAGAGCAGTTTGCATAGAGAAAAAGAAAAAATAGACTGCAGAGTCAATGGAGTGACCAGAAATTTAGACCTACCCTTCTAATGAACACAACTAGAAAAGCTGAACAAAGTATACTAAAAACCATCTTGATGGCATCAAAGCATAAAAAAGATAGTGAAGTATCATTGGGTCAGTATCTTGGGGAAGATAGATCTCAGAGAAGTAAGGCCAATATATGGAACCACTTTTCTTCTAGGGGCCCTTGCCGCTTCTAGAGGTGTGGGACCAAGAACCTAAGAGCCTGAGTAGAGCTTTTACAGTTATTGAGAAGATGGGGGACAAGGGTTGAAGTGTGTGTGGGTGGAGCTAGCTTTAAGACCCCCCTACAAAGGCCACTACCCTCAGAACAAAAGTGAACCAAACATAGATCCTTATAGCAACTGCAACTCTACTTAGAACCATCACAGTCTTAGGTCGAGGTTGTTCTAGGGAGAAGAATATGTGTCTGTTTTCTCTAGGGAAAGATAACATCACCGTAAGTGTCAAATTTTCTCACAGTTTTGCTAAAATAGTGACTAACATTCAATCAAAAATAACTAGGCATGTTCACCAAAAGGTGTGTATAAGAAAGTTAGCCTCCCTGAATGTTAAAGTACCAAACTGAAAACTATAAACAACATAATGCTAAATAAACTGTGATGCAGTCACACAATGGAATACAACATAGCAGTGGGAATGAAAAAAACCACAGCAACTACATGAAGTGGTATGAATGATGCTCACAAAGATAATGTTAAGTGAAAAATAGCAAAACACTTAAAAACACATACTTTATTATTTCACTAATACAGAGCCCCAAAACCAGACAAAAACTCTTCTATAGCATGTTGATGACAGAATAATGGTTATCATTGGGTGGGTAGAAGGGGAGAGAAGGAAGAGATAGTTTCTAGAAAGGTTTAAAGAGGGCTTTTGGGGATATTGGTAATGATATGTTTATTGATATAAATAAAGGCTACATAGATTTAATTCGTGAAAATTTATCATGCTATATACTTGTATGTGCACTTTTCTGCTTGAATATTTTACTTCAATAAATTTTTTAATTAAAAAACTTTTTAAATAACAAGGTACATAAGATAATTAAGCAACAAGATGTAAACACTTCAAAAAAAGAGAGGCATTGTTTATACCACAGAGGCTCCATATATTTTTGGTATCGAACATAGGCTTTAAACTAACTAAAAGTTTATGTTGAAGGGGATAAAAGACAAAACTAGGAAATTTTTGGAGTACCGTAAATTATAAAACAAGGAACAAAATGGGAAATTTAACCTGCAAAATATAAAAACCAAAATAAAGATTTCAATGAATAAATTTAGCAGATTAAATAGTTGAGAAAATAGTGAACTAAAAAAGAAGAAATTATTCAGAATAAACCATGGAAACTCAAAAAAGATGAAAGATACAGAAGAGAGGGAAGAGACATAAAGGATAGAGTAAGAAGTTCTAGCATGCATGTAAATAGAATCCTATTAGTAGGGAAGACACAGTAGGTAAAAAACAATATTTGAAAAGTTGATGACTAAGAGAATGTTCTAAAATTGATTAAAAACATGAAGCCAGAGACTCAAGAAGTACTATAAACTCCAAGCAGGACAAACAAAAAAGAATTTTCACTACATCATCATAAAGCTGCAAGACAAAGAGAAAAATACTAACAAGTGGCTGAGGGAAAGGACTGATTATCTTCAAAAAAGCCACAATCAGACTGAAAGTTTAGTACTTAATATTAGAACTGGAAATAGAAGTCTAAAGAAAATGAAATAATATATGTAAATGCCAAAAATAAATAATGGCAAACCTATAATACTATGTACTGGAAAAATAGTTCATGTTTTCAGACAAACAAAAACAAAATACTTGTCATCAGCAGATCTGCACTAAATAAAATACTAAAAGATGTTTTTTGGGAACAATGAGAATGATTCCAATAAAAGATCAGGGATATAAGAAGCAACTGAAAGCAACAAATGATCTTAACAGGGTTCTTTTGAAATAGGACCCATCTCTTCTTCTTTGCTTATCAGTCATTCCTCTGTCCTCATTGGTTGTGTAGGGTAGACAATGACCAAGTTCATCTTTCTCAGACTCATCCAGGAAAACCTCCATTATACACTAAAATGTATATCCAAGAAAAGTTTTGAGTCTCCAGAGTGGTTCAGGGGCAGTTCCCTGTCAAAGACTTCAAAAATAGGAGTGATTTCCACAGGGAACAAGTCAATGCCCCTGAAATGTCAGTCCCACATTATTGGACAGGATCTGAGCACCAAAGCTGTCTGCCTCCACATGGCATTAATCTCCTTCCAGCCCACTGGGTCACTGGGGCTGAAGATACTGGTGATGCCCAAGAGGCTATCATGCCATATGCCAAGCTTCTCACTAAAAATGTTGGTTTTCTCCAGCATGTTTAGCAAAATCTGTGCCTAAGGCAGCTGGTTTTCTTCATTCTGCAGCCCAGCATCCAGTTCCAACTGTTAAGGTTTAAATTTCCCATATTTGTTTTCCTCTGGGTTCATCTTTTCGGTTTCTACCTGAACTTCTCAAAATGTCCTGACATTTTTTTAGTTTATTTTCACTTCCTCCAGTTCCTGAATCTGATTCACTTTCTGAACTCAATCCATTAATTCTACTTTTCCTGCTCACACATCATCTTCTTCTTTTCCTGCTCACACATCATCTTCTTCTTTTCCAAAAGGTATTTGTAGCTCTGATATTCATCTTTGGTTATAAGAAGCTAGTTAGATATCTAGTCACTCTAAAAACCTATCAGAGCACTCCTCACACAGTGGGTCAGTTATATCTCTTTGACTTTGCAGGAAGTGAAAAAAAATGACCCCAATAACCTTTAGAGTGAGGCTGAAGATATCAATGGTGTGCACCTCTTCATTATAGTGAAGCTTTTGAGAATTTATCACACGTGATCCCCCATCCCCATCCCAGAGGGGTCACCATGAGGCTCCACCACATAAGGAACTGGAGTTACAACCTTTCTGGAGTTAGGGTCTTTCTCCAGGGTCTTCCCTGACTTCTCCTAGGCTACCCTGAAGAGCAGAGCTGGGAGCTCCTCAGATGGTAAAATCAAGATCTTGAAGCCTACATCCAGTTTCAGTAGCTGGCTAGAACGCCGGCGAATGCCATGCTCTGAGGACATGGCAGTACTACCAGAAATCTGCAATCTCATCTGTTTTTTAATTGGAAAATAAATATATTTATTTTTAATTTTTTTATTTTTAATTTTTGTGGGTACATAATAGGCTTATATAATTATGGAGCACATGAGATGTTTTGATACAGGCATGCATGCAATCCATAATAATCACATCATGGAAAATGGAGTATCCCCTAAAGCATTTATCCTTTATGTTACAAACAATCCAATTATACTCTTTTAGTTATTTCAGAAAGTAAAATTAAGTTATTATTGTCTACCCTCACCCTGTTGTGCTAGCAAATAGTAGGTCTTATTCATTCTTTCTGGGTTTTTTTTGTACACATTAACCATCCCCACCTTCCCCCAACCCTACCCTCCCACAACCATTCCCAGCCTCTGATAACCATCTTTCTAACTCTCTATTTCCGTGAGTTCAATTGTTCTGATTTTTAAATCCCACAAATAAGTGAGAACATGTGATGTTTGTCTTTCTCTGCCTGGCTCATTTCACTTAATGTAATGGTCTTCAGTTCTATCTATGCTGTTGCAAACGACAAGATTGCATTCTTTTTATGACTGAGTAGTACTCCATTGTGTATATGTACCAAATTTTCTTTATCCATTCATCTGTTGATGGGCACTTAGGTTGCTTTCAAATCTTACCTATTATGAACAGTGATGCAACAAACATGGGAGTGCAGATATCTCTTCAGTATATTGATTTTCTTTCTTTTGGGTATATACTCAGGAGTGGGATTGCTGGATCATATAGTAGTTCTGTTTTTAGCTGCAATCTCATCTTGATCCCAAGCCTCCTCTGGCTCCTCAATTCCTGACCTTTATAACTCCTTCTAGAACACTGATCTTCCTCTAGAACCACAATCTTACTAATAATATCTTGACACTTTCCCATAAAACCTATCAATGCCCTCCTGGGTCCCTGTACTTTTATACCTTCCTTTGCTCCTTCTAATCCAGTGGTCTTTCTAAAAGGGAAATTTGATTATCTCACTGGCTTCAAAACTTTCCATAGCATTCCTTCTTGGACAAGAGTGATCTTTTTTAAATGGACATTTGTGCTGGCACTCCCAGTATCTGTCTTCCTAACATCCTCAGGTTAAAGTGCAATTTTTGTCATAATTTGTCATACAGACCCCTACCTGCCTTTACAGTCCCATCTCTTACATTCTTTGGCTTCTCCACTCACAGTTTCCTCCATATCTTCTTACCTGTACTGAATTGATTTTCAATTATTCAAAGGCTGCATACTGTTTCATCAACCTGGAAGACTACTTCTTAGCCTGGCTAACTCACACTCATCCTTGACTTATATGTCACTTCCTCCAGGGAGTCTTCCTTGCCCTTCTAATCTAGTGTAGGTGCCAGCGAGTTTCCTTACAGTTACACCAGAACTCTCTTAACCCACCAAATTATATAAGTAAACGAGTGGGAGAAAAAAAAAAAGAGTAAATGGGAATACAGGCACAAAGTCTAGATTCTCTTTTCTAGAAAGGTAACTTTAAAAGGATGAGGAACCATTAAATATAAATATAAGCAACATAAGATCATAGCCATAGCATGAAGTTACCAAGGATAAGCGGTATTATTAGTGGCAATGGATCCCTGAGGAATACAGAGGGAAGCAGCCCCAGAGCTTAGATGACAAGGTTAGTCTTGGATAATTATAATAGCTAACATTTATTAATTACTTACTACACACAGAATGCTATTTTAAGTCTTTATAGATGAAGAAACTAAAGCACAATATTAGCTGAATTTTACTGCTTGTAAGTTAAAATTCAGGACCTAAATCCAGGCAGCCTGGCTCCAGAGAAAGTGCTGTTAACCACACTACTAAACTGGACCTAAAGAAGCACATTTTCTTCTTTAAAGCTGAAGGAGAAGGTTTATATAGTTTATCCAGATAACACAGGGTTAGGGAGAGTAAAGAGAGAGCAGGTCTCTACAGCTCCTGCTTTTTTCAGGGAGAAATTAATGTCATTCACTAACATGGTGGAGGTGGAGGGATAAGGTAGAGAGGAACTGAGGGGAACGTAAAATGTTGGGGTTTCTGCTGTGTTATTTGGAGGCATCTTATTCACAAGTGGGTTTCTTAAACCTGCACTAGTCAAAGTATAGTTCATGGTCCAGGGTTGGTGTGCAAGCAATTTGTTACCTTTCACCAACCCATAAAATATTGAAAATGAGATAAATATTTAGAATTTTATAGCAAGTTGACATTGTTGCAATATCCAAGTGCATGAGGCAGAGCCTCCTCTCCCTGAATAGATAGAGATGAGCTCAAGTGTTGCAGAACTCATGCACGTGGCAAGAACATTGGAAATTTAAAAAAATAATAACAATAATAGTAATAACTGTTCCTTTCTACCAGTAGTGAGAGAAGCACCAATTAAGGAGAGAAGAAAGGAGTAAAACTTTGGAGGATTGCAGAGCTGACTCACTCCAAGATGATCTCACATGACTCTGACATCTGAACTGCACTCCATGAAAAAAGAAAATGCAACTTCTCTAGAAATGGCTTTGCACTCTCTGGGGAATGGTATAAACGAACATGGACAAGTCATGCAGAAAATCTGTTGAGAGTACTGCCCTGTACTCTGTGACCTACATTACTGAAGCAGAGAGTTGTAACGGAAAGAATGAAAAGACCTTGGTTCTAGTTTCAGCTCTGCTCTGACAACCTCTATAACCTTGAGAAAGTCACTTAATCTCTTTAATCCATTTGATCCTCAGTGTGATCATTTAAAAAAAAAGAGTATCTGAGGAACAAGAATAGGGGAGAAGAGTGTTGCCCTAGATAATCCCTAAGACTTCTTTAAGCTTTAGTATCCTATTCTTATTCATCCGATGATTCTGAGAAATTCCACCTATGAACGCTAAAACACATTTAGCCTGTGGCTTCTCAAGCAAGTATCATAGAAACAGAAATTATAAGTAGTTATTATATCAGGTGAGATCTCACATAAATAGGGTACGTGTGTTCCTTATAAGTGCGTTGCAGAAATGGCAAAGTGATTTTCTGGTATTTCTTGAGTTTATGACAGTGTTGCATGCAAATGCTTTATCTTCTGTAAGAGATACTGTGTTCCTGGTGTACTTTGTTTATGAAGAGTCTTGCTCGTATTTATATATATTTTTAAACTTCAGTAAAAATAATCATCAGAAAAAATAAATGCACCTAAATGTCCTAAATTCCATGTCTAACTATTGTTATATTAAGCCCCATTTGTCTCGGCTTTTTAGAACTAGAATATAAACAAAATATTCACTTAATAAATACTTGGTGTATTCATGTAAATATATGGCATTTTTGGCTTAATGATGGTGTTCAAGTTTTTCTACACCCTACTTCCTCTGTTGTTCTGTGATTTGATGGCCTATTTTTTGTGTATACTTATATAGAAACTGAAGGGCTCTGCAGAGCATACATTATCCTCATTCTAAAGGGTTAGATAACAAAGGACCAAACTTGGGCCACAGCCCAATTGTTCATTTTTATTTTGGTGAGAACATTTCATTATCTTCCTGTAGGATCTAATAAAGTATTGTTTAACTGCTTCTGAGTAGTTCTTATAAACTATTCTATGTACCTCCTATTTTACTTGATTTCATTGAAAGAATGTCTCCAGTTGAATTGTGATAGATAGCAACTCAAGATTGGTTTCTACAGAACGAAATAGTAAACCCTAAGTCACACTTCCCTTTGAAATCCTGCATCTTGGCAGGTGTTACTAAAACTCTTTGGTTTGCATTTAAATAAGATGCTAATTTATTCCTTTACACGATTTTTATGAGAAACTAATTTTCCAGAGCATTTTCAAATCTGTGGTTTAATATTTGCAGACTTGAAGAAATACTGTTTTGCTGCCAGCATCTGGTCAATGACATATTGTTTATTTCCCGATGCACTATCAGGCACAGTTTTAAATAATAAAGGCAGATTACATTTATTCTTCTTTAATAAAAACAAATTCTATGTCTTACTCAGTAATCATTTTAAAAGAGTCAAAATACTGTCAATAAAAATATATTAATCATTTTTGCCATTTACTTTTCCACAAATTAATGTTAATTATACTTAGATGGAAATGTCTTTGCTGACGAATTCCTCCCAGAAAACATATTATGTCTGAGTTTTTTAAATTCTGGCTTTATTTGGATACTCAGAGGGTATAAAAAATCTACTAGACCTTTTAGTATAATTATAATAGTGACAATATATTTAATCTGAGATTTTGGTTTTACCAAGGCAATAAGAAACAATCATAGTTTATTTCCAACCATCGAATCTATAATCCCTCATTGTCAATTACCCTTAGATCCTATGGGAACTTTTTCCCTGAAGGGGAAAAAGAAGAACTTGAGAGCTTGTAGCCTAGGAAAATGACATACTGAAAAGGAAATATTGAGTAAGGAAATAACTGAAAAGTAAGCCAAAGAGAAAAACTAACACTCACCAACAATCTGAAAGTCTGGTATATTTTATTTATAAAATTTTTGTTTTTCAGTGTTGCATATGGAAATTTGTAAAATAAAATAAAATGTTTGTTTTATCTCAGATACATGGCCATAAAGCCATTTTGAACATTTTATGACTAAAACCCAAAGTCTATGTCCTTCTGTATTATATTGTAGCAAGAGAACTCTTTGTGCTATTTGTGTTACTGATGCTACTGAATTAGCCATTCATATCACAGCTTTTCAGAATTTTGATTACCCACAATGGTTATATTTTAAGGGAAAACATATATTTTATCTGCTAAAGAGTTCATAGCATTTGACTATCCCAAGTTCTTATTTGCCCCCCTGAGACAGGGAGACAGGGATTTTACCAACTTACAGATGTAAAACCCTGAGCACCCAGAGACTAGTTTACTGTTTTACCAAAGGTCACACCAGCTGTGGCAGAGCTAGGATCAGAAAACCAAGCTGAGCTGGTTTTTCCACTCGTGTGTTTTCTACACACTCCAAGGTTTTGGCTTCTATTCTTCTTTCAGGTTTCAACACAATTTAGTGGACATTTAATGATGAGAATAACATATGCTATCTTGATAAACAAAAATGCACCATGGCTATGCTCAAACAATCAAGTCATCTCAGTGTTTGTGAATCTTCTTTCTCCTCTGCTTCCTGCAGAACAGGGAGGTATTTAATACCAATTAAAGATGCATTTAATAGCTTTCACTGAGGCTGAGCCATCTGTTACCAGTTCTGTTCAACTTACGGTTCTAGAAAAAAAAAATTCCTCAATACCTGAATTACATGAACACCATTTCAAAGTTTGTATTCATTCACTATCATCCCAAAAATATAAAAAGTTCAATATAGGAAATTATTTGATTTACCAAATTTAGATTGTTATCTAGGCAAGAAACCTCCCAATTTTAAAAAGGAAATGAGGGAAGAGGTTTGGTAAAGATTGAAAAGATGAGAAAGGAACAAAGTTAGTATGATAAATTAATTGAGAGAATGATAAAATGATATGAAAAAAATACATCCCTTCCTCCTAATATGCTTTATATTGATCTTTTTTCATAACTATATATTTCACTTAATAGTTTGAGTCACTGAAGCTTGCCTGTTCTCATTTGCTCATTTTACTCTAACTTCATTATTCTTTTACATTGTCTCATTCCTGTAAAACATTTGCTCATACCATCATTTAATATCAATTAAAAATGACTTGGTAGGAAGAGAAGATTTGATTAATCACTGAAGGTTGAAACTTATCTCAAATCCCACCTCTAATGTGAAACCATCCATTTATTCCAGGAGACACACGGATAGACCCCAAATGTGACGGTATGGTTTAAATATTCATCTCCTCCCAAACTCATGTTGAAATGTAATTGCCATTGTAACCATCTTAAAAGGTGGGACTTTTAAGAGGCAATTAGGCCATGAGGGCTCTGCCCTGATGGGAGTGGATTATATGGATAAATGGGATTAATGTCATTATCACGGGAGTGGGTCTGTTACTATGGGAGTGAGTTCCTCACAAAAGGATGAGTTGGGCCCATTTCTCTTTCTCTCATCCTTTCTTGTCCTTCTGCCTTCTGCCATGGAATGAAACAGCAAGAAGACCCTTCTGAGGTTTCCCAGTCTCCAGAACTGTGAGAAAATAAATTTCTGTTTATTATAAATTACCCAGTCTCAGGTATTCTGTTATAGGAGCACAAACAGACTAAGAGATGTGAAGAGCCCATGCAAGACCAGGGGAGAAAGGTCCCAGTGCACCAAAGTCAGGAGGGAAGGGGAGGGAGAGGGAGAGGGTGAAGAGATGAACACCCTCTGATTCTACCACCACTAATAGGCTGTAAATTCTCAGAAGAGTTACTAAAAGTTATGCAATGTCTTAAATCAGAGAAAATATCTCTGCTGGTATTTTTTGGTTTTTTTGTTTTTTGTTTTTTTTGTTTTGTTTTGTTTTGTTTTGTTTTGTTTTGAGACGGAGTCTCGCTCTTTCGCCCAGGCTGGAGTGCAGTGGCACGATCTCGGCTCACTGCAAGCTCCGTCTCCCGGGTTCACGCCATTCTGCCTCAGCCTCCCGAGTAGCTGGGACTACAGGTGCCCACCACCACGCCCAGCAAATTTTTTGTATTTTTAGTAGAGACGGGGTTTCACCATGTTAGCCAGGATGGTCTCGATCTACTGACCTCGTGATCCGCCCCCTCGGCCTCCCAGAGTGCTGGGATGACAGGCGTGAGCCACCGCGCCCGGCCTCTGCTGATAATTTCTTAAAAAAACAACTGAGGCCGGGCACGGTGGCTCACGCCTGTCATCCCAGCACTTTGGGAGGCTGACGCGGGTGGTTCACAAGGTCAGGAGTTCAAGACTAGCTTGGCCAAGATGGTGAAACCCCGTCTCTACTAAAAAAAAAATACAAAAAATTAGCTGGGCATGATGGCGGATGCCTGTAATCTCAGCTACTCGGGAGGCTGAGGCAGAGAATCGCTTAAACTCAGGGGGCAGAGGTTGCAGTGAGCCGAGATCGCGCCACTGCACTCCAACCTGGGCGACACAGTGAGACTCCATTTCAAAACAAAACAAAAAAAAAAAAAACGGAAAAAATGACTTATCTTTGTACCCAGACTAGTATGGCTAAGCCTGGGGCCACTTCTGTAGATACTGTTGGAGTGAAAAGGCATAATTGAGAGAATCACAAGAAACTAAGCCAAACCCTGAGGGGGCTCTCGGGCAGGCCTCACAAAGTCTGCAGAATTGGGTTTGGGCCAGGTGCAACCAGATTCCCAGAAAATGGAGTTTGGCAGAGGATGTGATCCCTTTCCCACCACGGCCAAGCTGCTGTTGTCAACTAATAATAGTCTCATGCTTCTACCTTCCTTGCCTCATAATCATCTCTTCTCTGAAGCACTTAGCTCAAATGCATTTATTGACACTCTGCTAATTCTTGTGCTTTAGACTTGCAAACAATAATGTGAGAGGGTCTTGCCAATAACGGGGTAAGATCAGGAAGGAATAAGGAAAAGAAAAGCAACAGCAAAATTTAGAATACTTCTTAGATGTTAGCCCTGCTTGTCTCTATGTACCTATGGTCCTGATAAATTATTATTTACTTAGCATTATTTTCAGTTAATAATTTTAAGTACTTAAAGTATGTGCATGGATTTTCAGGAAAAAAATATATGTAATAGGTTACATGTATATATATATACACACATGTAATAGTAAGTTACATGTATATATATATGTATATATATAATAGAAAAAATATATGTGTATATATAATGAAAAATATATATGTATATATAATAGAAAATATATATGTATATATAATAGAAAATATATATATATGTATATATATAATAGAAAATATATATATACATATACAGCAGAAAAACATATATGCCAAAAAAAGACTTCTGAATTATCATTTATAATTAAAGAAAGAATGAAATACAGTAGAAAGAAATCCCGGAGTAGCCGAGCCTCAGCATGAGCCCCACCTCCATACCCTTCTAATTGTTCCCACCCACTGATTTTCATTGAGGACAATGGCCCTTGGCCACTTCACTCATAGATAGGGCTGTTCTAAGCCACCATGACCTGGTACCTTGGTCAAGATGTTTGGACCACAAAGATAATAAGTAAAGGGTAACAAATCTAAAGTCTTCCCATAACCTAGAAAGGAAACTGGTGTGAAAGTTCATCCCAAACAAACAAAAAAATAACATGCCAACAGTTATAATAATTTGAATTGAATTACAGGGTAAACCTGAGCAGTTGGTAGGGGCAAGTGGAAGTGAAAGCACAGAAGAACAGAAGGCAATGTGCAGACTCCTGCTGTAAAGAAAATACATCTGAAGAAAAGAAAAGGTCAGATGGCTGTGCAAAGAATGAAGAGAAATCTGATGGATCAAAGCTAAATGAAAATGTGTCCAATGGGTCTTCTTTCTCAACTTTCTTCACTTCTTTCCTACATACCATGAGGTCATATTTTGGGTGGTAAAATTGCTTCTGCTTTTTTAAGCTACACATATTAAGTAAAGTAGTTCGATATACCATGGGCTAATGATGAGAACTCAAAAATCCTCTTTAGAAAATTGACAATTTGTTTATTTCCATTGCTACTGTTAATCGTACAAGGAAACAACACAATCTTCTTTGAATATTTCTGAATGGTTAAAAATTTAAAATAAGATGCATTGTATATATTCACTTTTCTATGACTGTGCCCATATCCTACTCAGTAAAAAGATTATGTTTGCCCAAAATTGAATTATTGTGCCCACATTAAAATTATAATGTTTTTGAGGGTCTCATTAAACTATTCCTACAATATTGTTGGTTGTTCAAAATCAAATATAAATCTATGTTTTTTAATACATACGTGGCTACTGGCTCCTCTGTCCAACTGCTGATTCTTGCACAGTGAACTGAATTTACTTCATAGTTATTTATTGAGCACTCATATGTGTAAGGTACTCTGCTATGTGCTTGGAGTTTTTTCCAATCTTTTACAATATTAAGAATCACCCAGAACATTTGTTTAAAAAAATAACTGAGGTCAATCTAAATTCCTGAATCAGAATTTCCACGTAACAAGGGCTCCACATTATTCTTATCCCCGAGGAAGTTGGAGATAACTGTGGTAGAAGACAGAAAGATGAGCAAAGCTCAGCTCCTATAGTCCAGTAATTCAAGAGTTGAGAGACACTCTTAACAATGGACAGACAGATTGTTTAAACAGAAAATCAGCAAAGAAACATCATACCTAAACTGCACACTAGACCAAACAGACCTAACAGACATTTACAGAATATTCCATTTAACAGCTGCAGAATACACATTCTTCTCAACTACACATGGAACACTCCCCAGTATAGAGCATATGTTGGACAACAAAACAAATCTTAACAAATTTAAGAAGATAGAGATCATATCAAGTATCTTTTCTGAACTCAATGGTATAAAGCTAGAAATCAATAACAAAAAGAACTTTGGAAACTTAAAAAATACATGGAAATTTGAATAACCAATGGGTCAATGAAGAAATTAAAAGGAAAATGAAAAAATTTCTGGAGAGAAACAAGAATGGAAACACAATATACCAAGACCTATGGAATTCAACAGAAGCAGTTCTAGGAGTTCATAGCAATAAATGGCTACCTCAGAAAAAGAAAGATTTCTAATAATCTAACATTGCTACTCAAGGGACTAAAAAAATAAGGACAAACTAAACCCAAAATTGGTAGAAGGAAGGATATAATAAAAATCAGAGCAGAAATAAATGAAATAAAGAATACAGAAACAATGCAAAAGATCAATGAAATGAAAAGTTGGCTTTTTGAAAAGATAAACAAAATAAACAAATCCTTATTAAATAAGACAACAGAAAGAATACTCAAAATCAGAGATGAGAAAAGAGACATAACAACTGACACCAGAGAAATACAAAAGATCATATGCGACAATTATGAATAATTATGTCAAAATTTGATAGTCCATAAAAAAAAATAAATTCCTGGACACATACAATCTACTAAGATTGACTTATGAAGAAAAAGAAAGTCTGAACAGGCCAATAACAAGTGAGGAAATATAATCAGTAATGAAAATTATCTCAAAAAAAATACAGATAAAATACAGATAAAAATATTTTTTATCTCTAAAAAATAAACAGAAACAAAAAACAAAAAATACCACCTCAGAACCTGATGGCTTTACTGCTGAATTCTACCAAACATTTAAAGAAAAACAAATTCCAATACTTCCCAAAGTATTCACAAAAAATTAAAGAAAAGGTAATACTCATTCTGTGAGGACAGTATTTCCTAATACCAAAACCACAGAAGGACACAACAAAAAAGAGAACTACAGGCCAATATCTCTGATGAACATAGATGCAAATTCCTCAACAAAATACTAGCAAACCAAATTCAACTGTACATTAAAAAGATCATCAATTATGATCAAGTGAGATTCATCACAGGGATGCAAGGATGATTTAACACGCACAAATCAATAAATGTGATTTGTCACATTAACAGAAAGAAGAACAAAGACCATATGATAATTTCAATAGACAGGAAAAGCGTTTGACAAAATTTCACATCCCTCCAAAATAAACAACCTTTAACAAATTTGATATACAAGGTACATACCTCAATGATATGGTTTGGATCTGTGTCCCCATCCAAATCTCATGTTGAATTGCAATACCCAGTGTTGGAGTTGGGGCCTGGTCAGAGGCGATTGGATCATGGGGATGGATCCCTAAGGAATGGTTTAGAACCATCCTCTTGGTGCTGTCTCCTGACAGAGTTCTCACGAAATCTGGCTGTTTAAAAGTGTGTAGCACCTATCCCCAGACCCTAGTTCTTGCTTCTGCTCCACCATATAAGATGTGCCTCCTTCCCCTTCATCTTCTGTCATGATTTTAGGTTTCCTGAGGCCTCCCAAGAAGTAGAAGCTGCTATACGTCCTATTCAGCCTGCAGAAGCATGAGACAATTAAACTTCTTTTCTTCAAAAATCACCCAGTCTCAGATATTTCTTTATAGCAGTATGAGAATCGACTAATACACTCAACATAACAAAAGCCATATATGACAAACATATAACTACCAGCATACTAAGTGGGGAAAAATTGAAAGCTTTTCCTCTAAGATATGGAACAATAAGAATGGCTACTTTCACTACTTATATTTAACCAAGTATTAGAAATCCTGGACAGAGCAATTAGACAAGAGAAAGAAATGGAAAGGAGGAAGTCAAATTATTCCTGTTTGCAGATGACATAATCTTATACATAAAAAAACCCTAAAGACCCCACCAAAAAGCTGTTGGAACTAGTTTTTACACAAATTCAGTAAAGCTACAGGATAAGAAATCAGTATACAAAAGTCGGTAGTGTTTCTACATGTCAATAGTAAATTATCTGAAAAATAAATCAAGAAAACAATTCCATTTACAAGAGCTACCAAAAAAATTATATACCTAGGAATAAATTTAACCAAGGAGGAGAAAAATCTCTATACTGAAATCTATAAAACATTGATGAAAGAAATTAAAGAGGACACAATAAGTAGAAAGATATCCCATGTTCATAAATTGGAAGAACTAATATTGTTAAAATGTCCATTCTACCCAAAGTAGTCTACAGATTCAATGCAACCTCTGTCAAAATACCAATAACATTCTTCACAAAAATAGACAAAACAATCCTAAAATTTCTATGAAACCACGAAAGATGCCAAATAGCCAAGAAGATTTTGAACAAAACAAAAAAACAAAAACAAAGCTAGAAGTGTGACACTTCTAGACTTCCAAACATATATGTAGTTGTAGTATCCAAAAGAGCATAGTGTTGGCATAAAAATGGACACATACACCAATGGGAGAGAATAGAGAGCTCAGAAATAAATCTATGCATCTACAGCCAACTAATTGACAAAGATGCTAAGAACACACCTTGGAGAAATAATAGTCTCTTCAGTAAATGGTAATGAGAAAATTGGACATCCACATACAGAAGAATAAATCTGGACCCTTATCTTTCACCATATACAAAAATCAGATAAAAACAGATGAAAGACTTAAGTGTAAGATCTGAAATTATGAAATTATTTCAAGTAAATATAGGAGAAATGCTTCATAACATTGAATTGGGCAAGGACTTTTTTTTAATAAGACCTCAAAAGCACAGGCAACTAAAGCAAAAATAGACAAATGAGATTACATCAAACTAAAAAGTTCTACACAGCGAAGAAAACAATCAACAAAGTGAAGAAAAAACTCAGAATAGGAGGAAATATTTGCAAACTATTCATCTGACAAAAGACTAATATGAGTTGGAGCTCCAACAACTCATCAGCAAATAAATAAATAATCTGATCAAAAATGGGCAAAAGGCTGTAATAGATAATTCTCAAAAGAAGATATATTAATGGCTGACAGATATATAGAAAAATGCTAACCATCACTAATCGCCAGTGAAATGCAAGTAAAAACCACAATGATATATCACCTTACTTCAGTTAAAATAGATATTATCAGGGAGACAAAAGATAACAAGTGTTGGAGAGGATACAGGGAAAAAAGGGAAACTTTACACATTATTGGTGGGGATGTAAATTAGTACAGCATACTGGAAAACAGCATGGAGGGTCCTTAAAAATTTTTAAATAGAACTACCATATGATTCAGCAATTCCACTACTGGGTATATAAATCACTACCTCAAGAAGATATTTGCACTCTCATGTGTATATTGCTGCACTATTCACAATTGTCAAGATATGGAATCAACCTAAATATCCAACAATGGATAAACAGAATAAGAAAATGGGGTATATATACACAATGGAATACTATGCAGCCACAGAAAAAGAATGAAATCCTGTCATTTATGACAAAATAGATGAACCTGGAGGACTTTATGTTAAGTGATATAAGCCAGACACAGAAAGAAAATACCACATATACTCATTCATATACAGAATCTAAAAATGTTGATCTTATAGATGTAGTAAAGAGTGGTTACCAGAGACTGGGTAGGGTGGTGGGGAGAACGGAATGAGAAGAGGTTGGTCAGCGGGCACAAAGTTATAATTAGATACAAGGAATAAGTTCTGGTGTCCTATTATACAGTAGGATGATTATAGCCAACAAAAAGGTATTGTAGATCTCAAAATAGCTAGAAGAAAGTATTTAATGTTCCCACTACAAAGAAATGATAAATGTTTGAGGTGATGGATATGCTAATTACACTGATTTGATTATTATACAGTGTGTACATGTATTGAAACATCACATTGTACCCCATAAATATGTATAATTATTATGCATTAATTTAAAATAAAAATAATAATTTAAAGAAAACATGGAAGAATGAAATGAGTATATAAGAAGTTGTAATATCAGGCAGAAGAGGAAGAGATCACATATGATGGGGAGAGTGATATGATGAGAGATATCATAAATGGATTGATAGATTTCATATGGTAGAGACTATGGCATTTCACTAGGCATGTACAGACAACAGCAGGTATGGATGTAGGAAAGTGTGATATGTACTTGAGAAATGGAGAGATGTCCAGCCTAATTCGACTATAATATATGAGTCTGGCATACAGTGGGAAAACGGAACCAATGGAGACAGGGAAGCCTTGAATGCCAAGGTAAAGAGTACCTTTTTATGCAGGTGGTAATGTGATTAAATCTATTCCTTATAAATACTAATCTGCCACAGGTAATTAGAACAGTTTGAAGTAATTGAAAATGGTAAGCCAGAAGCCCCAAAAGACATCATTTCAAAAGACCAAAGGACCAGTAATGAAGGATGGTGATGATGAACTAGAAAGACCATTATTTATGTCAGGTCACTGGAGAGATGGCTGTATCTCATCTTCACTGTCCTATTTCTTTAAAAATGCAAATGTATACAATGTTCACTCAACAAATATTTATCAAGCACTTTCGGCATGCCAGAGCCTTTGTAAGGTCCTGGCGTCCCAGCCTTTACCACTTTGCTAATGGGTTAACGTGGCAGACAGAGGCACCAAGGGGAGCAGGGGAAGGGTTAGGAGACTGAAAGCAATTACTCTGTAACATTCTTCTTGTGAATTTACTACATGGGTATTTTCTACACTTGATTTCCAATAAGGAGAATGTCTTAACTCCTTTTGCTGAACATATTAGTCTCAATTCATTGAAGCTGAAAGTTAAGAAAGAAAACTTACCAGACAAAACCTTGGAGAATAAATGCCTGTGTGGTTTGTGGCACTCCTAGACAGTGCTGTACTGTCTTCAGTCACCAATTTATATGGGATACTGCTTACCTGCTGTGTCCACTTTGGGCCCACATTGTCAAAATTGTGCTTAAATTCCCATGATCAGACACTTTTCTGAACCACATATGAATGGATTTTTAATCCAGATCTTTAAAAAAAAATTTATGAGTTGAGAATTTCTTGAACCCTACTTGTAATGGAAAATATTAAGTGTACTAAAAAGTCTGTATGTGGGGATATAAATATACACAGACACACACATTCACAAAATACAGACACACATGCAGTAATTGCACCTAGTATTCCAACATATTTACATAGATGTAAAGTACCAATCAATCTCTTTGCTAGAGTACTACTAAAGCCCATAGCTTGAAGTATCCCTTAGCTTGAAGAAAACAAGATAAGGATGCCATTTTCGTCAGCATTCTCTGCTTCTGTCATTGTGCAAACTTCACCCCTGACCCACCTCTCCATTCCACACCAGCATGTATCCCCACTGACAAATGCACTTCTGCCTAGACTCAGAATTTTCTTTTATCAAAACTAACAGGCTAAGCTAGGCATGTTGGCCTGTGCCTGCAGTCCCAGCTACTCAGGAGGCTCAGGCGGAAGGATCGTTTGAGCCCAGGAGCTCAAGTCCAGCCTAGGCAATACAGTGAAACCTTGTCTCTATACAAATAAATACATACATACATACATACATACATACATACATACATACATGAGATGGAAAACTGACAGGCTAACTATATGGTGTTCTCAGTATCTGCATCAGACTGTTCAAATTTATCTCCTCCAGACTCAATATCTGCAGATGCTAATAGATTCTGCAAAAAGATCCACTCAAGATGCCCACTGCAAAATCCTTAGCAGTGTCATCTGTGTTCTCTTCAGGCCCTAGAAGTCACTGTTTCCTAGTTGCCCTGCATCTTGCCAGAAGATGCTCCCTCTCCTGCAGTGGCCAAAGTTAAAAGCAACCCAGTTGAAACCTTGCCAGAGTGTGATGTTTAGTCATTCCTTGTTAACATCTGAATTTGACTTCGAGTTAGGGAAAAGCAATGAAAAGAGTAATCAAAGGGTACCTCATAATTCCATAAGATGGAAGAAAATACTCCTAAAATGTTCCCAATGGATTGTTTCAATACTAGAGTTTTCTTTCCCTTTTTACTTCTCAACATGATTCATATTTTTATTAACAAGCTTTGCAACTTTATAATGAATATATATGTGTTTTTAAATAACTAAGTTGTGTCTAATGGGACATATGTTGATTTTTGCTTAAATATGTTCGAAGAATACACAAGAAACCAATAATATGGAAGAATACACAAGAAACCAATAATATGATTACCTAAGGAGAAAAGATCTGGGTAGCTAGAAGATGCAGCGGGGCCGGTGGGGGCAGACTTTTTACTGCATACCCTCTTGTGCTTTGAATTTTGAACCATGCAAATGTACTTCCTAGTGGAAAATAAAATTAAAAACTAAGTCAGTTAGAACAGTAGGAAGGTAATAAGGGGAGGATTTATTCATTTATATATGCATTCTGCAGGCATTATTGGCTATATATGCCAGGCATTGTGCTAGGTGTTGGGACACAAAGATGAATAAAGATGCAGCTGATTTCAAGCAGCTCACAGTGACTGAGATTTGGATATGATTCTTCCACAGCAACTATTTGTATTACTATTTGAAAGCCAGTGAAGAAAAAAAAAACCTCAGGGAATTTTGTTATCACTGGAGGATCCAGAAATATTTATGCTTTCTTCTCAAAGCGAAATTATGTGCCTAGTTGAAGGCAACTGGGTCTTGCAAAATTAGGCTGGACCTTTTATAACTAAAGAGGCAGCTGAGATTGTCCTTTAGAGCATGGTTTTAGGAATGAGATGAGATTTGATTTTTACTCTCAACTTTGTTCCTCACTAGCTGTATGACCTTGGGTAAGTTACTTAACATTTCCAAGCCTCATATTGTCTACAGAATGAAGATTCTAATGAACTTACCTCATAAAGTTATTGTGAGAATTAAATTTTAAATGTGTGCAAAGCATTTTTTTATACTTGTTATTATTATCTGGAGAGAAATCCTGGATTCTCAATAATAAAACTTGTCTACTTGAAATCTCTCACAAAGGTTAAAGAAAATACAATTCAATTTCTGCTGGCAGATTCCTCTCAAAGATGCCTATTATTTTTTTCTCCTAGAACTCTTGCTCCCCAAAATGAACATTTGGCTGACAGCTTAGCCAGAATGCAGAGTGGCTCCCAGGGAAAGGGGGCACCTTCCAAAAATCCATGATGAATATCCTTCAGCTATATAACTTCACAGGCTTAAATTCTACTTTGTAGCCAGGGCCTAGGGCATTAACCTTCTTGGCAGTTTCAAGTCACACACTGTGCAGAAATCAATTTCTTTGGGGAAAATATATCATGTATTGAAGCAGGTTAAGATCCATGATTTTTATGTGTATTCTGCATAGGTACTTTATTTTCACATTTTTAAGCTTTACATTAAAATAAGTCCATAGTGCCATGAAATAAAACATTGATAAATTTTACACATACAGAAATAATATATCCATATCATGTAGCAAAATAATAATAAGCAAAGTCAAAAGACAAATAAATTGAGAAAAGTATCTGCCACTTATGTAACATATAAAGCTAATCTTGCTAACATACAAAGAGTTCCCACAAACTGAGAAGGGAAAAAAAATCAATCTAATGGAAAAATAGGCAACAAATCTGAACAGATTGTTCACAAAAAAGGAAATGCAAATAGCCGTTAACATGAAAAGTTGAGCAACCTAAATTGATGTATCAATTTTTATTTAAGATATTGGCAAAAATATAAATGTTTAGTAATATACCCTGTATGGTGAGAGGTGGGGAAACAGTCACTCATGCATCAGAGGTAGACGGACATGCAAATTTGTGCAGTCCCATGAAGAGTAATAATTTTCTGGACATGCCATCCCAAAATATGGCATCTTGGTGTTGAATATTTTAAGCTGAATGAATTTGATAAAACAGCAGACGCAGGGAGGTCACTCTGACCTTCCCCCTACCCCTCTCCCCTAAAGCAAGTCATAAGATTCTCATGTGAGAGGTGCCATCCCTCTACCCGAAGGAAAGAAACATCCCTTTCTCCAAAGACAAAGGAACAGAAAGGCCTTTCTACATTTCCCCACTTTATTATCAATAGATCATATTATTTTTTACCTTATCATATTTCTCCACAACTGTCCATTCTTCATCAAGCCTAGCATAAAGATACTCAGGTTTACCTTCTTTGGGTCTTCATATCTTTATGAAAGCTCTAGTGTCTCCTAAAACTTAAATTAAATGAACTTGTATGCTTTTCTCTTGTTAATCTGTCTTTTGTAATAGGGACCTCAGCCATGAACATAAAATGGGTAGGAAAAAAAAACAGAAAAAAAGATATTTTTGGTCCCATACAGTATCAATTTGGCAGTATTTGTCAAAACTTAAAATGCATATGTGTTTGATCCAGCAACTTCACTTTTGGAATTTATCCTACAGATGTATTTGTACACCTTCAAAATGATAGATGTACAAGATTATTTATTCACTATTATTTGTGACACAAAAGTTAGAAGCAATGCAAATGTTAAATAAAGAAATTAAGGTACTGTATTTCCATACAATAGAATACTGGGAAGCTGTATGAATGTATAGCTAGACAGAGAGACAGATATTATAATTTTTACCCAGACATGCTGGCTCAGGCCTGTAATTTCAGCTACTCAGGAGGCTGAGGTGGAAGCTCACTTGAGCCCAGGAGTTTGAGGTTATAGGAAGCTATGATTGCACCACTGCACTCCAGCCTGGGTGATGTCTCTAAAAACAAACGAACAAGATACATATTACAATTTTAAGAAGGAAAGTTTACATATACTAACATGGAAAAAACTACTCAATATTTACTGTAAGTGAAAAAAGCAAAATTTAGTAGTCTTTTTATTTGCTACCTTTTATTTTTTAAATTGACATACAGTAACAATCAATCAGTTGCTTGGATGTGCATACAAAAAGCTCTGAAAGAAAATATATTGCAACTAACCACAGTGATTGGGCAGGAGAGGATGTGAACTCGGCAGAGGGGCAAAAATAGGAGGAGAAAAAAGACACACACTGTTCCAAAGCTTTTGTTTTTTGGCCTACTTGAATTACCACTTGAATTTTTTTAATTAAAATTAAAAATGTAACTGGAGCTGGAACATGAAGCCCCTTAGAAACCATTGCCCATTTCTTCATGATGAGAACTGTTTTAAGATGAAAGGTTGGAGATTTCAGTTGGACACACTGAGTATCTGAAAAGACCATGTCTGGGGGCCATCGCAGGAACAGGAGAGTGTCATCTGTAGAGAATGTGACTGGGAACAGGGGCTGTGGCATTTCTCAGAAGATTCTGTACCATTCTCAGTGCTTCTTATTAACCTTACAATTTTAGTATCAGAGTGGATTTGACATCAATTCTCTCTTGTGTTTCATGTGAAAAGCCTTTATGTTTGTTTTAATCTTGTGGGACTAATTGGATACACGAGAGACTGCACAGTGTTGTAAGGAATTAAGAATCTGAACTGTGGAGCCTGACAGCCTGGGTCCAAACCTGGCTTCAATTCTTGCTGGCAACGTGGCTTTTGGCAAGGACATTACTCCTCTGTGCCTCAGTTTTCCCACATGTGTAACAGGGATCACAACAGCACATCCTCCTAAGACTGCTGTGAGGACTGAATTGGCACAGAGCACTCAGGAGAGCCTGTGCCTCAGAGCCACAGTAAGCACTTCCTGTGGCAGAGCACGTTCTAAGGCCAACACAGAGCTGAGAGCTGGCATGACCTTCAATACTGAAGGGATACACGGTTCTAATTAAGATGTCTATACACCCTTCTTGTTTTCACAGTGAGCAAAGCATTTGCCAACTGAATAAAACAATACAATTTGCAGTTGTAATATCCTATTAAAGTAAAACCATTTAATTTTCCTAATGCAATATGGCTTCCTCCATTCTCGTGAGGTCCTCATTGCTCAAGTTTGGAATGGAAGTACAAGAATAGTGACGATTCCAAGAAAGGACTTAACCCATCATCTTTTCATCCACTTGCCTCAGCACACAGGGACTGAATGGGATAACCTAAAACAAGACCAAGGACAACTTCATATTGTGGACCCAGGGGGACCGAAAGTATCCAGTTGTTCAAGGACAAGACACTCAGCCCCTCCATTCCTATCTGTGAATACATGCTGTGGTCTTTGTTCTCAGCACTGTCAGTATTCTGGAGTTGTTAGCGCTGCAGATTCTAATGTGTAGGTTAGGAATTGATTTGGCTTTCTGACTATGAAAAAAATAGAACACCTTTTTTTCTAGGGCCTTCCAAAATATGCAAAATCCAGACTCATACTTTCCATTCATTTTAATTATTCTCAAGTGCAATGTCTACAATTTTTACTGTGTTATAATGTTCTATAAGTTATATTATTACATGCAAGTTACAATAAAGCTTGAACCAAACTATTATATGAAATTACTATAGTAATACCATGAAAAATGATGCACTCATGTGAATAGATAAAGTGACAAATACATCAGAAAAAAAACAAGTCTGAATATCATTTGGAAGTGTACTCTAGCAGCTATGGCATCAAGACACTCTTTAGAGGATAATGTTTCTGGATGAACTCAAGCACTCCATATGCTGCTAATGATACCTAATGGAAGTCATTTAAATGATTCCACATCCTGTTATATATCGAAGTCAATAATCAGTGACTTAATTTGGGAAGCAAGTAAGTAGTTTTAAAATTATTATGTAAAAAGCCAGGAGCGGTGGCTTACACCTATAATCCCACACTTTGGGAGGCTGAGGCGGGTGGATCACCTGAGATCAGGAGTTCAAGACCAGCCTGGTCAACATGGTGAAACCTCGTCTCTACTAAAACTACAAAAATTAGCTGGGTGTGGTGGCACATGCCTGTAATCCCAGTTACTCGGGAGGCTGAGGCAGGAGAATCACTTGAACCCAGGAGGCGGAGGTTGCAGTGAGCCAAGATCGTGTCACTGAACTCCAGCCTGGATGACAGAGTGAAATTCCATCTCAAAAATAAAATAAAATAAAATAAATAATTATGTAAGAAGATACTATGTAGATTAACTTTTCTAGGTTTGCTGATCAATTAAGAGGTCACAATCAAGCAGAGCCTACATTCTTCTAAGTGTTGCAGTGAACCACTTTCCTCATTAATAAAATCCAACAGTCCTAAGTTCAAGCAGGCAGCTGTTGCATTTATCATACTTATATTTACAAATGACTTTAATGACCACATAATGTTGTTATTATCACCTTTTAGAAATGATCCGGAATTTATTTTCTTTGAACTCATGTGGGCCCTTGCATTTCAAATGTGGAATATATTTACTGTGTTTCAGTTGAGGGGTAGAAGTACATTTCACCAATTATTTAAAAGTAATGAATATACAATAAGCCAGACATAGAAGCACATTTCTTGCAAGTCCCACTTATCACAATACATTGTCATATGAAAGATTAAGATCCAAAGCTGGGGAAATTGACTAGCTATTGTACTTTCTAATAGTTGCTGGTCAAAATTTTCAAGTAGTTTAGATAAATCCAAATCTTGCAAGTGAATTTATTCTCCATCATAATTCTTGAACCTAAGTGTGATTTATCGCCCATCTTCACTTCCTTTCCACCCAGCAGCCACCTTTGTTTTCATCTTGTGGATTAAGTCTATGTCAGATGAAATTCTAAGCATCCTGAGAATTTCAACCCTATCATAGTCAATTTCACCAAGAAGCTGGAAATGTACAATAGTGCCTTATGCACATTATCACCACCTCATCCCCTGCACTGACATCTCTAGAGCATGAAACGACATTTCTTCTTTAAATGAAGACAAAGAAACTATGAAGATAAGGGAGCAACCAGCACCCAAAACCTTCTTTCTAAGTCTTAAATAAGTGTGTCTTATATAGCTTTAAATTATTGTGATGTGCTTTTACACCTACAGTTGAAAAATACAGCTTTATCATAACAAACATTCTAATTCAAGAAGAGAGGAAAGAGGGTTTAAAAGAGTTGTTTGCTTTGAGGAAATAGGAGGTAGTAAGGAAAGAATCACAGAATGCCTACTAGAATTAACAAGATATAAATTTCTTCCAGGGTGGGACTGTCTCGCTTCCCTATTCTTTCTCCTTCCCTTCAGCCCCACAACCACCAGCAGAGTGTTCTCTCATATTTTTTCCATCTGTTCAGACAGCTGTTCAAGACAGATTATTTTTGGTTTATTGATTTCTTCATAAATTAATCACTGTGCAACAAGAATATATCAGATCAAATTATCCTCTCCATATAGGCTCCTGCGATAGAAAAAAAATGTTATATACATGTATACATACACAAATGGGCACATGCACACATGAACAGAGAGCGGGAGAGAGTATATGAATTATTTATGAATATGAATCTGTCGAGGCACTTCAATAATAAAAGTACTTAGACAGTGGTATTCACAAAAGTGTTCATGGCAGTTAGAATGGTTTTGCATATATAGTGTATTTTTTTTAAACATCTATTGTGAGACTTTCTAACTGGATATTTATGTGTCTTTAACCCAACAACATAATTTCTTAGGAAGTTGGTCAGAGTATTATAGTTTTTGCAAAAAAAAAAAACTCATTAAAGCTGATTTTTGAAAACCAAGGTACATATGCAATCTGTTTATTCACAATTTAGCAACAATAGGGACCTTATTTTAAGATTAGTAATTAAGCAGTTACCTTTACTCTAGTCTAAAGCGATTTCTCTGGGGTCTTCCAAAATACTTTATTATTCAAATTTATTATTAGTCTTATTGTTAGAGTTAGAAAAAGAAAGGCTACAAAATAAATGAGCTGGTGCCAGCTTACAGGAACTAGATGCACTTGGAAAATAAGCACCAGTATTCAAAGCAACTTACTTAAAGTTACATTATTTGTATGAGAAAGAGAGGTGTAAAAGAAGGGTAGGTTTTTAGCATCATGATTCTTCTATGAGACACTAACACATCCTTAAAAAGTTATTCCCTGAGAAAGGTCGATTGGTTATTTTCTGATCATTTGAGGTACAAAGAGTGTGAAAAAAGAACACACTCCAAAGAAACAAATTCTGGGTTATTTCGTTTTGTTCCAGGGCACAACCCAAGGTGTGCAAACATGGAAAATAGTGACATTACAATGACAGCATAATAGGTGATTTGAACACCAACCTTTTTCTTTCTTTTTTTTTTTTTTTTTGCAGGCAGTAAGAATTATTTACTAAGACAGTTATAGATAAAGAAAGGCAGGCTTATTCGAGAAGTAGGAAAACACATTGCCAGAAAGCAACAGCAAGAAAGCAACAGCAAGAGAGGAGCTGACTGCAAGGAGACAAAGTCTTGCTGGGGATTTTTACCGGGTGGTGTCCGTGCTGTGTGCCAAGGAGGGCTTTGTGCAGTGTGATAACGACACGGTTGCAGCGAACTCACTTGCATTTTTCTATCAGCCAAGGGTCTGGTGATAGCTGGGTGCAGGAAGATGGTGAGTTATCTGTGCAGGAGGGCTGTGTCCTGGACCATGAAGAAAGGCAGACCTGTATAGCTTCTCCGCTTTGTCTTTTTGCTTTCTCTCTGTCCCACCAGCCTGGCTCCTTTTCCTTTATTAGGACTCCACACTTAGGACATGCCAGGCACATCCCATGTGCTCCAGAGAGGAGGCCATTGTTATTAGTAAAGGTGAAGATGGAATTGGGGTACTCCTTCCTAAGCTCAGATGATCCCCTGATTCTTTCACTCATCAGGCCACCTCACATCCACTCATTGTTTCAAGTCAACCCTGAGCAGAATGGGAAGGTGGGATCGGAGGCGCCTGAGGGAGCACGTTCTGGAAGTAGATGGTGGCGATGATGGGGCTACCTTGTGAATCCACGAAGGCCACACATGCTCAGTGTTTTGTGGATTCTACCACAATTTAAAAATGATCATTTTTTGTTTTTAAGTGCTTGTGCCCCTGCAATCCATGCCCTCAAGAGTGTACAGCCCCAGGGAGGATGTCACTCGGGATAAAGAGGTGCCTTGGAAACATCTGCCTCTCACTCCTTTATCCTCAACGCAGTTACTGCTCATTGAGAAGGGGGTTTTCAATCACGGAGAAGCTTCCTCCAGCCACAGTGCTCCCATGTGGCCTCTCGGTCCTCAAGGGTCCCTTACTGCCACTTTTTATAGCCTCTTCTTTGAGAACTGCTTGGGGTCCTTCTGATCTCCCTCACTGTGGGGAGCACTGGGGATCCTGGGGTTACACATATGGTCCTCAGGGAGGCCCGGGCACTCTTGAACCCGACTGTCACTATCCTTTGTTGGGGGAGCTGCTGGTGGTACCCGCGCTGTACCTTCCTGGGAAGGAGACAGGTGATCCCTACAGAGGGTTTAGCACAGCACCTGGGGCAGAGCAAGCGTGCAATGAATCGCAGCTGAATGCTGTAACTTCCGCCATGCGAGGGACCCAGGTGGGAGGAAGCCAGTAGGTTTGCAGGCTAGCAATCCGTTCTTGGGGTCTGCACACTCGCAGTCAGCCCTCAGGGGCTACAAAGTCAGCCCTCGGGGTCTGCACACTGGCCATCAGCCCTTGGGGTCTGCACGCTGGCCGTCAGCCCTCGGGGTCTGCACGCTCGCAGCCAGCCCTCCGTTCTGTCTCCCCTGCAGGAGTTCATCCGTCTGGGCAGCCTCAGCAAGCTCTCGGGGAAGGAGCTCCAGCAGCGCATGTTCTTCCTGGTGAGTGGAGAGAGTGGCTTGTCCTCACAAGGATTGTGTCACCTGGGCAAGCAAGCTCCCGAGGCCGGACCTCGGCCACCCAAGTGAGTGATCTGGGGTAGAGGAGGAGCAGCCAGAGGTGCCCAGGCCCAAGTTGTTGAGGACAGTGAAGGCACAGTTGAGGACAGGGAATGCTGGAGGGAGGCCTGCTGTTGAACACCAACTCTTATTTTGACCTTTTAAAATGTATAGATGCATACTTTCTACTGATTTTATTGAATTATTACTATAGTTACCATAAGTGCTAATCTGTTGCCAATTATGTGTTCCTATTTATAAAGAATAAGTAAAGATCCAGTTGAGCTGTATAAATGCAAAACTGTATAGCAGTGTTAGGAATGTTATAGCAATGTTCTAATACATGAACGGAAGCTATAAATAGAAGTCGCAAAACAGGATCTCAAAATCATTTGGAAACTTAACCTGCTGGCTATCTATACTTACATATTGTTCACTGATCCTCAAGTTATAATAAAGGCTCTTGGTAGAGAATTCCATGCCTTACATGATGCTGATGATGCACATACAAATTCTGAGGCAGGCCAGGTTCTGTGATTCATGACTGTAATCCCAGCACTTTGGGAGGCCAAGGTGGGCGGATCATTTGAGGCCAGAAATTCGAGACCAGCCTGGCCAACATGGTGAAACCTCGTCTCCACTAAAAATACAAGAATTAGCCGGGCATGGTACCACACGCCTGTGGTCTCAGCTACCCGGGAGGCTGAGACAGGAGAATCACTTGAACCCAGGAGGTGGAGGCTACAGTAAGCTGAGATTGCACCATTGCACTGCAGCCTGGGTGACAGAGCAAGACCCCGTCTCAAAAAAAAAAAAAAAAAAAAAAAAATTTCTGAGGCATAGTCACTTCCTCCCCATATTCCCACCTCTAGTCTCTGTAAGCAGAAAGAAGACCATGGAAACACAGGCATTATGTTCCCATTCACACATAAACAAGGAGTTTCAGTCAGGTTGGGGGGTTGTTTGGCTCGCTGATGGGTTTTAAATAGAATATCTTCCCTCTTTTGTGGAATCTTGTGGATCAGGTCCCCAAGATAGGAAATGTTAACTATATGGAGAAAACAAAAAAAGAGCCATCACTAGATGTCTTTGCTGTGGCCTTGAGCAGACACCTAATTTATTTGGGCCTCAGTTACCTTGTTTAAAATAAGGTGTTGGACTTTATAATCTCTAAGTTTCCCTCCAGCTCTGTGGTTCTAAATCTAGATCTCTTATCTTCTTAAATATGTAGGTGGCCTAAACATTAACAGGAGACCTAAAAGAAGATCTTATTAGTAAGAAGATCTTACTAATACGTAACCCATAAATGTGTAAAGTGAGAAATCATACTCTGATTTCTCATTTTACACCTCTGTGGGCTACTTTGTCCTTCTTTCGTGTGGCCTAGAGCTAGGGAGCATGTGCCTGTGAGCATGTTGGGAGCCACTTGGGCCCTGGAAGTTACCACTAAGCTCTGCTTTTCAGATGAACAAAGGGGCCAAGAGACGACTCCTATAATTATCTGAGACTGTGATAATTTCCAAGAACCGACATTCATCAGTGCACGTATTGGAAAGCAGGGCTTCCTACTTTCCAGATGGCACAGAGGGCGACTGGGGGATAATTCTGGAGAATAATGCAACTTACACTCAAATGGGGGCCTTCCAAAGGAGGTGGGCAAAGCAATATTTTCCCTCAATTATAGCTTTATAAGCCAATTTCTGTATTTTACACACCAAGAATATGCAAATGTTCCTTTCGGGAGAAATGTTATTAAGCATATTGGCAAGAAAAGATGACAAAGCTGGGGTGTAGCTTAGCTATTTTAATAATACAAAGAGCCAATTGCTTATTCTTTGGAGAGTGACTATAGCAAGCAATTAAACTTCTAAAGTGTCAATAAAACAAATGTTGATTACACCCAACCTAAGAATCTGTAATAAAACAGAAACAACTTTTTTTCTCACTTATTTGTTCAAGCATGTGGCTTTGAAATTACATATGCTTATTTTCTATTGTCATAAGGTAAGACATTTTCAATTATTGGTAAGAAAAATTAAAATCCTGGTTTCAAGAAAATTATCTTCAAATATGATGCAGTTCCCCTGAAACAGTTGTAGTTTTTGTTTTCTATCACTCAAGTCTTAATGTTCTCAAACCAAGCCTGGGACTTTTATTTTACTCAGTGTTCCAAGTCAGAATTTCTACATTTAGTTCCTGAATTAGGCACATGGGAAAATTTAATTTAGTTCACACGGATCTAAGCATTTTGCAAATGTTTCATGGCGTAAAAATGTGTTAAGATATAATTCTACATATTTTATCCGACTCCCTCCAAAAATCTCTATTTAAAATGCACATTTGTGACACTCCAGATTAGGTTTTGGAAACTGGGTGGGTAGTTTTGAAAAAGAAAATATGCTTTATGAGATCAGACTGCAAATAAAGGACAATTATTATAATAACAGGAAATCCTAAAAAACCTAGAGTATTTTTCTATTAACTTACTGGCTTGGATTTAATAGAATGTTTGCCAGCTATGTTTCCAAAGTCAATGTCCAAAATGCAGACATTGGAAGGAATAGCATTAAATGTCCGGTGAGCAGCACTGAGCACTGAACACAGTGAATGCCCCAAATAGGTGCTCAAGAGAGCGTGAGCCTCAGCCGTCTGAAAGTTTGGAGTAAGACAAGGAAATGGCTTTGTTTCATCTGAGTTTTCATTAACGTCAACACATTCTCTCTGAGTGCTGATATTAGAGTCTGGATATTATTTCTAGAAAGAATCTTTCACTGAGCAATACAAAAATGTAAAACACCCAAATGACTTTATAGTATTAACAATATTCCATGCTTGTCTTGTACTTTAAAGTGTTGTAGGTAAGAGTGTTCAAAGACTTTTATATATACATTTTCAATTTTCAAAACTCTATGACGTGGACAGAAAATGTACTCCCACCTTTGTTTTGCAAATAAGGATTCTGAGATGCATAGAGATTAAGAAACTGACTGCAGGTGACTCGGCTATGAGTAGATCGGGAGGCCCACCCAAGTCTCCTGCTTCCTTCCCCAAAGTACTTTTCACCACTCTTCCCTGCTTCATAATTTCTCAAAGGAGTCATTCTCATCTTCCTCAGCAAACACAAAGCTCTAAAATCATCAATGTGTCCAGTGGAGGAAGGATCTGAGATTGAAGCATCCAAGAGCCTAAATCCCTTTTACATTCAGGCCATTTGTCTAAGAAGCAACTTAAGCTGTCTTTCCAGTGACCTGATTCCAAATGACATGAAAATTGCAGTTCTGTTTCACAGAATCATGTTTTATAATATTTCATTTTGATAGCTTTTCTCCATCGTCAGGTATAAGCCACCGTGGTAAATAAATGATATATTTGTTTGTGTCTTCCTTAAAGATGGACCCATTCAATGCATTTCCCAGCGGCTCATTACCCAAGAGAGACTGGAGGGCTGGCCGCTTGCGTGACCTCATTTGCAGGATGCACTGCAGTCTATCTAGCCCATTAGCTATCTAAACCATTTCGTTGCAAGACAAACTCAGGGCATAGGGCAAGCAGACTATATTAGGCAGCTGCCTCCTACCAGAACCTGTGCAGGTCAGAAAACCAATAGGTCAGTGTTACATGGGTATGTCTGAGCAGATGGCATCTTTGGCAGAGCCTATAGCAGAAGTTTCTAAAATGCCTACTAATTGGTTCCAGCAGGATTTTCTGGGGTAGGTGTCTGAGGGCTGAAATAGTCAAGGTTCTCATTTCTCTGTGCCTTTTCTAGCAAGAGCCAGCCCTGTCAGAATCAAAGCTTGCTCTGTTTCAAAAGTTGCTCTGTCTTTTAATAACTTATTTTTATCGCTTGCCATTAGTTTTCAAAGAGTCATTCCTTTTACTCTCACCCTTCACATTTCTCCTTTGCTCTTGAAACCTGTTATGCTTTATACCTAAGGACAAAAGCAGCTGGAAATAGAAGTCCTTTCCACTCTCCCACATTGCTCCTTTTCAGACACAAAACACAAAAGCCAGGCTCTGTGAATGAATTGTTGCCACAGAAGTTTGATTGCAATTATTCCCTCAGCAATCATTTTAACAACACTAATAGAGATAGAACACATGCAAACACACACACACACACACTCACACTTATGGAAATACATGTGCCTTATATGCCATGGCCTCTAAAGTGATTGCTGATGGACAATAGATCGCCTTTTCAAGAAGAAAAGGGACATTTTAAAATGGATTGCTTTCAATAGGTCTTTGACATCTCTGAAGCAGAATTTGTCAAAAATGTTGAGATTCTGACTGAAAGCACTCTCCATACACAAACATACCAAAAGCCTGTCTTGTTGTATAGCTACTTATCCTCTTGCATATTCATAAAAAGCATTGTTGTCCTACCTCTGTGAATTCTCCTTGCTTTGTTAGAATCTTGTATGTCAGAACTGAAAGAGAACAGATCAACCATCTTGTTATTCACACAAGAAAACAACAGCCCAGAGGGAAAGTCACTCTGCCAAGGCTACATGATGGTGGCAGCCAGGCTTCGACACTCCATCCAGTTCTTCTTCCACCACCAGGCCAGTCTGCTTCTCAGGGAATACAGTCTAAAATATTTTAGGCCTTCCACAAATATTTATTGGCCACAACCATGTGTCTGACCCTAGATGACGCCATGGGAAGATACAAAAATAATAAGATAAGAACTAGACCTTCATAAAGATGCCAACAGTAGAAACTGGGGACTACTGGGGGTGGAAGAGAGGGTTTAAAAAGTAACTATTGGGTACTCCGCTCAGCATCTGGGTGATGGGATCATTGATACCTCAAACCTCAGCACCATGCAATATATTCAGGTAACAGACCTGCACATGTACCCACTGAATCTAAAATGAAAGTTGAAATAAATAAATAAATAAGAAAAAAATGTGGAGAGATAAAACAGAACTAGACCTTGAGGGTTACTTAATTCTTAATGTCTTTTGTTAGTTTGTTATTTAAAGAGAACACCAAGTAATAAAATATCTTGTATAAGATGAAAAGTTTACAGTTACAGTTTCCTAGGTTTGTTGATGTTAGAGGAAAAAGAAGACTTAATATCCCTATGGATATCCTCCATAGTATAGATACCCTTGAAGCAAAATGAATGTCTTTGAAGACCAGAAAAGGATAATTTAACATCATAGAGAGTTTTTAGGAAAAGCATACACACACACACACACACTATACAATATATTTGAAATTTAACACTAAACTCACTAACTCTCATTCAAATATCTCTATTTCATAACCAAATTATATTTAGAAATACATACACATAAAGTATTAATGGATTTAACTTACTATGTTTTTACCTGTTTTAATGTTTCGTACGGTAGAGTATATTGGGCCAATTAAATTTAGGGGAAAAAAATCTATAAGTAAACAAGTCTTTGTTTCTTGTCTCTCATTTTGCATTTCTGAAGTCCCATATAAATATATAGAATGTTTTCACTGTTAGTGAGGACACCCAAAGCCTTGCAAAATTGAGCATTCATTCTTCCCAGCCCTGAAGGACCGCCAGAGAAGTCAGGTTTGAAAGACACGTCATGTGACTCATTTCCCTTTTCTTCTATGCATTCCACCTTTTGATCATGTGGAGTTCCAGCTTCACTCTTGAGTGGCCTCGAGTTCAGGGAGATAGACAGAGCATTAAATTTCAAACAGGAACAGATTCTGAATAGGCCTTGGGTGACAGACATACAACCTGGGGATGCAATCTATTTCACTACCAAAAAAAAAAAAGTCGCTTGCTGTATCTGCAGGCTCTGTGAAGGCTTTCCTGTGAATAAAATCCAGCTGCTGAGTACCTGTGATGGCTGTGTGACCCACAGCAAAAGCTTACATTTAGATGCATTTTCCCCTGTACATGCTTTGCTTTTTTTCTCCTTCTTACTGTCAACGGTCCTTTAACATCCTCACAGCCTTTCCATTTTATATTACAATAATAATAATTGTAACTATTAGACATTGATTGCATATCAAGCACTGTGCTAAGCACTTTGCATTTCACTAAAACTGCACACCAAGTATACAAGGTAAAAATTTGTAACCCACTTAATGAAGAGTACTTAAGTAACTTAACCAATGTCCCCAAAAGTAGCAAGGTGGTAGAGTTCAGATTCCAATGTCCAGTTGACATTGCCTGCCATGCAGATAATCACTATCCTCTTCCAACAGTGACAGAGTTTGTTATAGGTTTTTCACCTCAACTTCAAATCCCAAGTTTGCTTTCTATAGTCACTGAGTCACACTTTAAGGACACCTTATCCATCTAGTGGGCTCAGAGAACTAAAGTAAAACTCAATTAATTTTAGGGAAAATACTAGAACACTATTGTGTTCATTTCCTATTGATATGTAACAAACTTAGTAGCTTACACAAGTTAACCACAAACTTAATAACTTACAACAACACAAATTTATGATCTCACTATTTCCAGGGGTCAATGGTCTGGCACATTTTAGGTGGGTCCCCTGCTCAGGGTCTCATAAGGCTGAAATCAAGATGTCTGCTAGGCTGGAGGCGGTGACTCATGCCTGTAATCCCAGCAATTTGGGAGGCCAGTGTGGGAAGATTGCTTGAGCCCAGGAGTTCAAGACCAGCCTGGGCAACCTAGTGAGACTTCATTTCTACTAAAACTGAAAGATTAGATGGGTGTGCTGGTGCACACCTATGGTCTCAGCTACTCTGCAGGTTGAGACAGGAAGATGGCTTGAGTTTGAGATATCAAAGCTTACAGTGAGCCATGATTGTGCCACTGCACTCCAGCCTGGGTGACAGAACAAAACCCTGTCTCATTAAAAAAAAAAAAAAAAAAAAGATGTCAGCTATCCATGTTCTCATCCACAGCCATGACTAGCCAAAGATCTCTTCTCAACTCCCTCAGGTCATTGGCAGGATTCATTTTATTGTGGTTGTAGGACTAAGTTCCTCATTGTCTTGCTGGCTGTCAGCCCCTAGAGGCTGCTCTCAGGGCCTCGCCAGCCACATGACTCCCTCCAGCTCAGCAACAGAGAATATCCTCACACCAAATTCCTTTCCTCTTTCAAATCTGTCTAACTTCCTCTTCTGCAATCAGCCAGAGGAAAGTTTCTGCTTTTAAAGAGCTCATGTGATTAGGTCAAGCCCACCCAGATAATCTATCTTAAGGTCAACTGACTGGTACCCTGAATTGTATCTGAAAAATCCTTTCTGCCAGTTAAGGTAACATAATCACAGGAGTAACACCCAGAGCTGGAGATCACAGGGGCCATATTAAAATTCCATCTGCCACAGCAATCCAAAGTCAAATCATCTTTAGCTTACGTTTAAATCTAATCAATTGTTATCTTCCATTATTTGAAAAGCCAATAAATATTTAAGAGTAAGAGTTGCTATAACAGAACTTTCACCCATTGATTGCAAAGAAAAGATAGATTTGACAATGCTCTGATTTGCTCAAGCAATCCTCCTGCCTTAGCCTCCCACAGTGCTATCCATGTGTTATAGCAGTCCCAAGGTACACCAACTGAACAGCCCTTGCCACTCCCATCTGCTTGTAGGAGTGTTTTGTGGATGACCCCATTTTTAAGGTATATGATTTTAGAATAAAATAAGATAATATTATATCTGTATGTATCTATGTTTTTAATTTCAAGCTGAATTTTAAAGAATGGAGTTTAGAGGTTCATATTAGTCTTTTGGGGCTGCTATAATAAAATACTATAGTCTGGATGGCTTATAAACAACAGAAATTTATATTATAAACAACAGTTCTGGAGGCTGAGAAGTCCAATATGAAGGTGCTGTCAGATCCAGTGTCTGGTGAGGGCTCACTTTCTCATAGCTGCTGCCTTTTCCCTGTGTCTTCATGTGGTTTCACTAGCTCTCTTGGGCCTCTTTTATAAGGGCACTAATCCTATTCAAGTGGATGCTGCCCTCATGACCTAGTCACCTCCCAACACACTCCGCCTTTCAATACCAACAGCTTGGGGGGTTATGATTTTAACATGGAGGACAAACATTCAGACCAAAGTAAGGGCTAGCCCATCAATTTACCTTACAAGCTCAAACAAAGGGACCACTGTTCCCTGGTATAGCTAATACAGTATCCCCAAATAAAGCTTTTTAAATACAAAAGAACTAGAAAACAGTTTAAAGATCTCAAGTCCCAAATATATCTAATGTGGTTGATCTACATTTATTCAGTTTGAGAACATATTAGCAAAACACAATTTAAAAATGAAAAGCATGCAGACTAGGGGTCAGGAAAGCTGGATAATAGTTCTGTATTATAAATTACCTCAGCTGAAAACTAAAATAATTAATTCAGATAGCCTCCAGTGGCTACATGCAAATGATCTGTCTCAAGTGCGAAAGTAGTGCTGCTTGATTATCAAACTCCTAGCTCTCCAGGCTCATTCTACTGCAGTCTTCTCTGTCAAGAAGAATGGTCTTCAGACCCAATTAAGGAGAGAATATACATTGTTAAGATGGATTGGGAACTTGGGGTAGGTGAGAAGATTGTCAAATAGCTTCTACTGTTACCAGTGGAAGAGATCTGAGTTACCCCGAGTTATTGGCAGCGAATCTGTATGGATCCACAGCAATTTCAGCCCTTGCCTCCTCAGGAGAAAGAATTTGACTGAGGGGCATAAAGCAGAAAAAGAGACTGAGGCAAGTTTCAGAGCAGGAATGAGTTGATTGTAAAAGGCCTTAGAACATGAAAGAAAGGAAGGTGCACTTGGCCCATGCGGGCACATGAAAGTTAAAGAGAGAAAGTCAAGTGTCCCATTTAACCATAATCCTAGGACTTCTATAAGCTCACCTCTGTGAAAGGAAAACATCTTGGGCTCCCCAAATCACTAAGCTAAAGAGAAACGTCAAGCTGGGAATTGCTTCGGACACCTCTGCCTCCCATTCTATTCAAAGTCACCCTCTGCTCACTGAGATAAATGCGTATCTGATTGCCTCCTTTGAAGAGGCTAATCAGAAACTCAAAATAATGGAACTATTTGTCTCTTATCTACCTACAGCCTGGAAGCCCCCTTCCCACTTCAAGTTGTCCCGCCTTTCCAGAACAAACCAATGTTCGTCTTATGTATGTTAATTGATGTCTCATGTCTCCCTAAAATGTATAAAACCAAACTGTGTGCTGACCACCTTGGGCACATGTCATCAGGAACTCCTGAGGCTGTCACAGGCATGCGTCCTCAACCTTGGCAAAATAAACTCTAAATTCACTGAGACCTGTCTCAAATTTTGGGGGTTCACATCTTTCTCTAAGGTGGGCTTTCTGCATGCCCAGTGCTTTCCTTACCCTCTGGAATTGAGCACACGCCATGTGTTTAGGGAGCTATATGCATCACCATCTGAAGCTTTCTTCCCTTTTTCAGTGGAGTGTGCCCCCAGAAGATTATACTTCACCATTTTTGTCTCTTAACAGGATGCCCAGGAAGTTGCTTCTCCCTGGGACTGCATTCAATTAACGTTTTGATGTTAATAGGCGTGGACCATCAGGAAATGGCCTCTCCCTGGTGCTGCTGAATTATTATTTTTAGAGAGGCAATGCAATAATTGCCCAACCATCACCCAACATTTCTAGTGGGTGAGGGAGAGAGCCCTCTCCTGCCCGACTCATGCCTAACTACTTGTAACGCTACCTTCTCTAGATGGGGTTAAGTCTTGGACCTTAATGAATTACATCCCAGAAAGTGGCAACACCTGCAGGTGAAGTCCTTGATTCACTCCCTGGCTGGACGCCTGAATATAGGCAAATATTGATTTAATTTTTGTCAAAACTGGAAATCCTATAAACTGCAGACATTTATCCTATAAACTGTAGACATTTGTCCTATAAACTGTAAATAGATGATTTGGGAAGGCTTAGGAAAGAAAGTCCAAATGGCTAGGAAGTAGTATGGAGTCATAATAAGAACAAGTGTAAACTGGCTGGCCATATGTCCTGTGCAAATTGGGTTACTAGACTGATAAGGAAAGAATATACAGAACAAATCTTGTATCTGTGTAATTACAAGGGTCCCCAGAGAGAGGACGGATGAATCCAAGTGTGGGGTAAAGAGCAAAGAGAAATAGGAACTGAGAAAGTCAGGGACAAGAGGGACACTAGTGAGGAGAGCCAAGACCACCTGGTGACCATCAAACAGACCATCCAGAGGCAAAACTCCTTATCTGGGAATTTAGAAGCAATCAAATTTCCCTAGTTTCTAAAGTCAGCATGTGGTTCCAGGCCTCTTTCAACTTTTAGTTTAAAAGTAACTAAAATTTCTATACATCTGTGGAATGTCACCCTGAAACTCATTTTACAACCCTAAGCTCCTGCCTTAAGGTCCATAAATACCACTAAGGAAAAATCCACTGTGGTGCATTCAGTCCTCTTGCCAAAGCGCTCTACTGCACCCTCTTGCAGCATTCTTCCTTTCTAATAACTTTCCTTTTCAAACCTATTCTGTTGTCGGTAAATTCTTTTTACCAACCTGCGCGTCAACCACTTCCCAATACCAGGGCTCTGACACCTCTCCCGGCAACTAGTAGAAGTGGAAGTGGCAGGGAAGACAAGAGAAACCTTAGCCCTGGAGGAAAGGAGGATAAGAGCAACTCCCTTTGTGAAAAAGAGACCATGTGAACCCAGGAGGGCGCCCCACTCTCCCAGCTCAGAGGAGATGCTGCAGGAGTCTTACAGAATGGGGATGTCAGTACCAGTGCCCTGGCCTTGGGGCACACAGGGATCAGGATGCCAACCACACTGCAGGGAGAGAAGCAGCACAGGCAGAGACTGCAGGAGCCACCACAGCCCAAGGAGCTATGCAGCTGCTGAGCCAAGCTGCAGACAATGGAGCAATCAGCGCTGGTGCATGAAGCTCAAATTGGGTGCCCTTGAGCTTAAGAAAACAGAGCGCTTTTTTTTCTGTCAATGTTGTGAAGACCCACAGACTCATTTTTACTCCCTTAGATTTGTGGACAAACCTGTTAACTTGACTATTAGCTATTAACTTAGCTATTCAGCAGCGTGGGCTACAGGTTTCTGGAGTCCTTCTGAGTGGGACTGAATCCCTGCTCCTCTGCTTATTAGTTCTGATGTGCACAAGTTTTATTCATCCATAAGATGGAGATAGTCAAACTGCCTTCCTAATAGGGGCATTCAGAAGATTAATTGAGAATTATCCATGTGAAGTGATTAATAAATATTAGTTGTTATTAATACATTGGCTTAAGCCAGTGGTGCCTAGGGAAACCTTAACCAAGTCTCTCATGACGTATTTGTGGACAAGATGGAGAAATGAGGAATAGGCATAAACACAGTTTTGTGACTTGTAACTGGTTAAGTGCCAAAGCAACAGAATGAAAATTAATGAGAGAATATCAGTCTGGAGAATTCTTGTGAATTACAAAAGACCTCCTGAGAGTCTTCAAATCATTTCCCTACTGCAGGTCCTTGCTTTAATTCTAAGACAAAAAACTGACAAGCAATTCCACAGACCTTCATTTTTATATACTCCTAAAATTACTTAACAGTAACTTGCTAAATCAGTTATTGAAGATTTCTAAAATTTAATATTTACAATCTAACTAAAATTAGCCCATTACTAAAATTACCGAGGGAGCTATACAGCTCATCTTTCTCCAGGAAGCCCAGGAGCTAGATAATACTGAGCTATACTGCAGCACTCCTACCACCTGGGCACACATGCGACATCCAGAAACTGCATTGTTATCATTACATCATCAAGCCTAACATGAGCTGGCCAGAGTTTTTAAGTGCTGCTGTGCGTTACATTAACTTGTATATCACATTACATGTTAACCAATACTCCTCCATCCTCAATCACTTAATGAATATGCTCTTTATTTCCTGGCACTCAGGAGTGCCTGGATTTTTCCCAAGGAAGTAATCACCCTGCCCTGGGAGATTCCTTGAGTACAAGCTGCTCACTTTCCAACATCGCATGTGCCTTGGGTTCAGAAGATAGGGTGGGGATTTTGTTTTTGCTCCAGTGTCTCTCCCAGACCATGATTCATCCGTATCGAATAAAATTTTATGCAGGTTCCTTTGAGGCTCCTACCTTCTGGCTCTACCATCCTGAACCCTCTCCATCCTCCCTCTAAGACTACGCCCCCGCCCCACACCCGCTGCTTTATCTTCCTTCACTTCCTCCTGATTCCTTGAGGACTTTGGCAGCTGATTCACAATCTTCCCCCTTGCCACAAGTGCTGCCATTATCCTGGGTGGTTGCAATGTTCGTGTGGATGACCCACCCAGATCCTGGTCTCTCAGTTCCTCCCTCTCCTCAGTTCCACTTCAGAGCATGCTTAGCTAAGAGAGCCACATGGGGTATCACCATTGTACAGTATGGCTCCACTCTGAATTTCAAACCCTTTCTAACCACAATCATCTCTCTATCCATAGAATTTTCAAGAGAATTTCTCATTCTCTTCCCTCTTATTCCCAGGACCACATAAATACCTCCAATTCCTCTACTACAACAATGCTTCCTTATCCATGCTTTTCCCTATCTAACCCTGGTCCTGTGGCCCACCCTTTACCAACTCTCTCACTGTATCAGTTTCCTGTGGCTGCTGCAACAAATTACTGCAAACCTGGTAACTGAACTGAAATTGATGATCTCACAGTTCTTTTTTTTTTTTTTTTTTTGGGACAGGGTCTTGCTCTGTTGCAGTGGCATGATCATGGCTCACTGTAGCCTCAACCTCCTGAGCTCAAGCGATCCTCCTACCTCAGCCTCCCAAGTAGCTGAGAATACAGGTGCATGCCACCACACTCAGCTAATTTTTCTTATTTGTAGTAAAGATGGGGTCTCTCTATGTTGCCCAGGCTGGTCTCAAACTCCTGGACTCAAGGGATCCTCCAGCTTCGGCCTCCCAAAGTGCTGGGATTACAAGCATGAACCACCACTGCACACTGCTTCTCTCATAATTCTGTAGGCAGAAGTCAGATATCAAGATGTCAGCAGGGCCACACTCTCTCCAGAGGCTGTGGGAGAGAATCTCTTCCATGGCTCTCTCCTAAATAGTTTCCAGAGGAGAAAGGCATGGAACAGATAGGTTCCAAGACTTCCTTGACTTGTAGCCATATCACTCTGATCTCCATCTGATATGGTTTGGATTCGTGTCCCTGCCCAAATCTCATATTGAATTGTAATCCCTAGTGCTGGAGGTGGGGCCTGGTGGTAGGTGATTGGATCATGGAAGTGGTTCCTTACGAATGGTTTAGCACCATCCCCTTGGTGCTGTTCTCATGAGAGTGAGTTCTCATGAAATCTGATTGTTTAAAAGTCTGTGGCACCTCTCACCTACTATCTCTTGCTGCTACTCCAGCCATATAATGTGTTGCTTCCCCATCACCTTCCTGCACAATTGTAAGTTTCCTGTGGCCTCCCCAGAAGCCAGGCAGATACCAGCATCATGCTTCTTATACAGCCTGTGGAACCATAAGCCCATTAAACCTCTTTTCTTTATAAATTGCCCAGTCTCCAGTATTTCTTTCTTTTTTATTTTTTTTGAGACAAGGTCTCACTTTGTCACCCAAGCTGGAGTGCAGTGGTGCAATCTTGACTCACTACAACCTCTGCCTCCCAGGATCACATGATCCTGTCACTTCAGCCCCCATAGTGGCTGAGACCACAGGCACACACCACCATGCCCAGCTAATTTTTTTTTTTTTTTTTTTTTTTTTTTTTTGCAGAGACAGGGTCTCACCTTGTTGTCCAGGCTGGTCTTGAACTACTGGGCTCAAGCGATCTCCCCACCTCAGTCTCTCAAAGTGCTGGGATTACAGGCGTGAGCCGCCACACCCAGCCCTTCAGGTATTTCTTTATAGCAGTGCAAGAACAGACTAATACACCATCATCACATCACCTTCTCTTCTGCCCGTGGGTATTAAAGCTCCCTCTGCCTCCCTCTTATAAGGATACATGTGATGAACCTTACAGCCCACCTGGATAATCCAGGATAAGCATCTCCTTTTAAGTTCCTTAACTTAATCATACCTTTTGCCAAACAAAGTAACATTTATTCCTTTTCTATATAAGTAATAGTCACAAGTTTCAGGGATTAGGAAGTGAACATATTTTTAGGGAGCCATTTTTTATACCAAGCACAGTCACCATGAAGGTAGTCTCAGCCTCCTACCCTCCCTGGTGTTCCTCTGCTCCCTGACCAGAAAAGTGTTGACTTTCTTCCCTTCCACTCCTGGGCCGCCGATTGCTGCTGAATCATATCACACACTCTCATAGATAGACACCACTATAAATTCAATCTCTAATCCAGAAAATCAGATCTGTCACTTCTCTTCTGGATAGGCCACACTATTGAGTCAAGTCCAGGGTCACAGATGGGCATGAATGAGGACTTAGATTCAGTTTGAAGTTGTTTTTACTTTGATGCATCCAAACAAGAAGTGCAAGAGATACATACAATACCAATTGGATGTCGTGGGCACATTCCTACGTCCTTCCTTTTCACTCATGGAGGTATACCAGAAGTTTTGTGGTGTCAGCCACTCATGTGGAGCGAAGAGAGCCAGAGGACCAAAGAACTATGGGCTGGTTGCTTTTCCTGTGTCCAATAAGGTCACACACTTAAAGTTGTGTGAGGAAGCTCCTCAGGAAGCCATGTCACCAAGCCCAATGTGCAGGTTCTGGGATTTGTGTTCCCTGCTGTGCCAGCACAGGGGTCTGGGAGCTTTCCATTTTGGCCTCTCTAGAGGCTTTTCATGCCTGCTTAGAATAGAAAGAGTCTCTAGTGATTTCCCATTGTGCTAAGAATAAAATCCAAACCCCTTGCATGACTCCATTATATTCCTCTTAAGTCACTTCTTTCATCTCTTAGCAGTCCCCACCAGTAACACTAAAATGCTTGAGGTCCCCACAAGTATTCATTTTTCTCTCTTGCCCCTGAATCTTGGCACTTACTAATCTCCCTGCCTGGAATGTTCTTCTCCCCAACCTCCCCTGGCTTACTGCCATCACCCATCAGGAACCAGGCCCAGCTCCACATCTTCCCAGAGGCCTCCACCCAGCCTCCAAGTCTTCCTCCAGTCCCACCAGCACCACCACAACTCCTGGCTGCTTTAGGTCCCCTCTTCTGACTACAGCACCTTACACATTTCTCTGCCATAGCTTTTTTCATGCTATTTTCTGTTTCATCATATTTATAGTACTCTTTCCTGTGACACCACAGGATCCCTGTAGGCAGATATATATATCCCCAGCACCTAGCACAGCACCTGACATATAGTGAGAGCTCAGTAAATAATGCATGAATAAATTAGTGTATTTTATCAATACAAATCATCTGTAGTGTTTAGGAGCTAGAGGTGTTCATTATTCATAGAAAATAAAATATCAGGAATGAGGAAGGTGTTGGTCCCCCCATTCCCTGCACTGATCAGGCTGGCCATGATGTTCCATGTGTGTGCACCACCATTCAGGAAGGAAATGGATACTGTAGCATGTCTGGTGAAGCCCAAACAGAAAAGCAAAGGCTGGAAACCATGAAAGATGAGGAACAGCTGGAGAAACTAACGATGTTTACTTTGGAGAAGATTTGGGTGCTGCCTATAGGAAGGCAATCTTCCAGTCCTTGAGACGATGCCATGTGGCTCCAATGGAAATGATCTACCAGTCAAAACTGGCCTCAGAATGGAATGGGCTACTTTGGGAGAGAGAGATTAATGTGCCTGAACATGCGGGAATCACCTGGGCTTGTAAAAGAGTTGTCAGCATCACGTGAGCAAGTCCAGGAGATGTTTTCTGCGGACTCTCCAACTCTAATGTTCTAAGGTTCAAATTAATTAGCATGCCGGGCACTTTGGTGCTTAGCAGTTCTGGAACATCCTCAGCTCTATTGTGCTGCACAGGAGTGCAGAGCATTGACAAATGCAGTCCTGGCCAAGCCAATCTCTGCTAGTTGAGTGGAGACAATTCCAGCCAAATCTTTCAGCATGATTGGATTTCTTCTCCCTTCCAACTGTCTGTCAGTGATTACAAAATTGTATGTTTTGCTTTGTAAGACTTGTGACAAACTGATTTAAGGATGATTCTAAAAACAAAGAGCAACCACTTATTTTCAGTTCTTCAGGAGCCATAGAATAGGATTCCGGACACTTCCTGAGCTGATATCATGGGTTCTTGTTTGTACATAACATCATCATTATTCCTCAGCTGACGTGTTTGATTTATGGCTCTTAATATCTTTGAAGTAATGCACTTGGTAATTGTAGTCACTCTATTGATTTTCAGAAAGCTACTTTATACACTATGAAGCCACCTTCAAAGCCAGTGAATCATGCAGTCTTGATTTCCAGCTGCCCAGCCAGTAATGTGAATATTCAAATAGGGCTCTTGCCGCTATATGGACAACATTTACTCTGGAACAATATCTTTAACTACCCAAACTAATTTATCCATTAGGGAACTGTGTGTTGCTAATCGATTCACTGAACCTTGCTTTAACTATCTCTAGTGCTTTATGTGTGTCCAAGATGTCCAAATAAAAAATGATCATATGGAGCAAGGAAAGAATTCCTTCCTTTCTGGAAAATACACACAAATAATAATTATTATTTTATGAAAGAGAATTCACAACTGCTAAGAAAATGATAGAAGCAAACACTAAGATTTAATCTCTGTCTGACAGAAGCTATAGTCTCTGTTGAGGCAAGTTTTCCTGATGGATTTCTAAGGTTTTAAGCTGCTGATTTTGGTCTTCTTTTATCCATGTGTATGTTTCCCTCTGAGGCCTATAAACAGCTTTTAGAAGTGGTCAATTTACTCACGCCTAACGGGCCGAGTGTATTTGCTGCTCTCTGCCCTGTAATTTGTTTGCTCGTCATCATTAATATTCAAAACACAGCTTTAAGGACTGGGCAGAACAGGTCATTAATCAATACTGCTAAGAGGAGATGACTGGATTCCCCTGTTTATGTTGCAGAAGCTCTGTCCAGATTAGGCATTTCCCAGTCTCTTCAGCATTGCCCTAAGTGTGCTGATTTATTTGTTGGTGCAATGCCATGGATTGGGAGTCAGAGGATGAGGGTTGCTTCCCATTCTGCCACTGACCAGGTGGGTGATAATATTCAAGCCAAAACTTCCTTAAACTTTGGCCTCATCTCTGTAAAATGAATAATTCTTCTACCTACCTCTCCAAACTATTATGAGAATCAAGTAATACAAGTAAGAAAAGCATTCGATAAGTCATAAGTCACTGATCAAACATATGGTCATGTATTTATCACATGAGATGACTGTGAGGAAATACTTCATACTGTTCATGGTAGGTAAAGAAAAAGAAAGGACATATATATAGGTGAAAAATTTCACATGTAGCACATACAGGCCCGTGTTAAGTTTATAGGTATTTTATATAATTTAAATCTGCACTAGTCTAATACAGGACCTTCATAAGCACAGAATTAGACAAACCTCCTACAGATTGTATGAAAGACAAATATGTGAATTCTTATCCAACTACATACAAGCAACAACATACAAGAGGCAGGATTGAGACCAGGCATGTTCTCCAGATGAATGTAACAGTCTCATCGCATTGCGTGGAGTTGAATTATTTACTTGTTCATTTCTCACACTAGTCTGTGAACTCCATGGGAACAATGACATTGTCTCTTTTCTTCATCCCTAGTCCCTAACAAGTGTAGTTTCCTAGGCTACCACCTGACTCTCTATGCAATGCAACTAAATCACTCACTCATTATGTTAAGTGAAATAAGCCAGGCACAGAAAGACAAACTTCACATGTTCTCACTTATTTACGGGATCTAAAAATCAAAACAATTGAACTCATGGACATAGAGAGTAGGAGGATGGTTGCCAAAGGTGGGGAAGGGTAGTGGCGGGATAGAGAGGAGGTGGGAAGGGTTAATGAGTACAAAAAGATAGAATGAATAAAACCTACAATTCAATAGCACAATAGGGTGACTATAGTCAATAATAACTTAATTATACATTTAAAATAACTAAGAGTGTAATTGGGTTATAACTCAAAGGATAAATTCTTGAGGAGATGGATACCTCATTCTCCATTATGTGCTTGCTTCACATTGCATGCCTGTATCAAAACATCTCATGTACGCCATAAATATATACATGTACTATGTACCCAAAAAATTAAAAATAAACAAGTAAATAAATAAAAAGGCAAAGAGAAAAATGTATGAAAGTGCTTTGTAAATGGCAAGAGCTATAGCAATCACAGGAGCAGCTGCAGAAGCAGCCACATTTTTAATTGATGTAGTGGCTGCCTGAGCCTTCAGAGGCAGGCTGGCAGAGAGAGACGAACTCTAACTGCGGCCCCTGTGTGCAACGGGCCAGCCGAGTGAGATGCCCTAGCTTAGAGCTGCGTGACGGCACCTGCAAACTTCTCTCACACATTCATTCTCCTCTTGAGTCTCTGTATTAAAAACTGGACTCTCCTCATTAGCATTTCATTAAGAAGATGGGATTCAAACCAACATAACATTAACAATATGTATACAGTATCTACTACTCGCCAGACACTTTATATATATTATCTGCTTTACTCCTTGAAAAAATCCTTATGAGGTCTATTATTGTCATCTTCATCCTCTTTTTTCAAAAGAAACCAAGGCGTGCAGCAATTAAGAAGTTGCTCAAAATCACACCTTTAGTAGGTACCAATGTCAGGGCTTGAATCCAGACAATCTGACCCAGAGCCTATGCCCAGCAGCAGTACATTACACCACTCATCAGCATGAGAGACATATCCTGTGTTCCTTTCCCTCTCATTCTCCTCTCAAACATGTAAACAACGAATGCACAGAAAGGAAAGGTCAGTCTTTGAGGTCCGTGTGTACATAAGCAGGCCTTATCGGCTTGGCCAGTGTCCTGCCCATAGCACTGAGCTGACAGCTACAGTTGAGCAACACTGCGTTTAAAAAAAAAAAAGTTAGAATGTGGCTACATACAGAAGAAATATAAATGTGGTCTTGATAGTGTTCATCCCAGTTTAGGAAATCATTGATATGCATTCACATAAGAAAATCCTAGAGAGCCCATTATGAGTTTTGCAACTAGGATGTGATACTGAGTGCAGGAAATTACTGGACTGGTGAGTCTCTAGATGAAGTGAGCTAGGAGTTGAAAACTGATTGAATATTTCTCCAGGAAAAATCTGCAAGCTCTTCTACTGCTAGATATAAAAATACAGAGGTTTCAAACCTCCTAGGAATATTACAGTATCTAATTAGGTTTCTTGAGAATGACTAAAAGTACTGACACATTTTCTTTTCTTCTAAAGGGCAAGGTTTTATCCATCATCACTGATTAATACCCAGAGGCATTTTTCATAGCCCCAGCCAGCAGTCAGTGTCAGCGACCCAGGTGGAAAGAGGCTGGGAATATAATTTCCTGACCCAGAACAATGAAGATAAGCCTAGAAGGTGGGATGGAGTAGGAGATAGGCCCAAGATTAGACCATCCCAATGACAAAGCAAGAGGCACCTAGGAAAGTTTTTAAATAGCCAAGTAGAGCTGGCAGTTTTCCCTTCTCTCAAATATCATTGAAAAGCAATAAGGAGGCCAGGCACAGTGGCTCATGCCTGTAATCCCAGCACTTTGGGACGCCAAGGCGGGTGGATCACTTGAAGTCAGGAGTTCAAGACCAGCCTGGCCAACATGGCAAAACCCCGTCTCTACTAAAAATACAAAAATTAGCCAGACATGGTGGTGCACACCTGTAATCACAGCTACTCAGGAGGGTGAGGCACAAGAATCACTTGACCCCGAAAGGCGGAGGTTGCAGTGAGCCGAGATCACACCATTGCACTCCAGCTTGAGTGACAGAGCCAGACTCTGTCTCAAAAAGAAAAGAAAAGTAATTAAGGAGTATGAGAGACATAAATGTAAACTCTATCTTTAATGAAACTAAGAGGTGTATATAACCCCAAACTTTAGTATTAAAGGAAAAGAAGTCACATGTGGTAAAGCTCAAGATGGGTGCTAGAAGATACTGAACGGAGCACAGTTCTCTAAAGTAAGTGGCACTCTCTGAGGGCAAAGTCAACAATCCTTTGTATGGAATAACAGAAGGGTTTATATGAGAGAGTGGTAGGAGCTGACCTAGACCCTACTTAGCACAAAGGAAAATTAGAGAAGATGGGGATGAATACAGAATCATACTGGATAAGCTATAAATGTAGATAGTCATTGGTCAGGAGACAGGATGGAGAAGACACACCACATCAGAAACCATGCAGCTGCCAGTATCAACTAAGTAGAGAGAAATTGAGACCAAAGTAATTCACACATACCTATGACCCTATAATATGAGGAGAATCCTGAAACACAGAACCATGATTCTCCTTATATTATAGAATTAATTATAATTCTTATGGAATTATATTTTATTCCATAAGACTGATGAAAATTGTGAGCAAATATATTGGCATGAATTCAAAAATTTATTAAGAAACAACTGTCACTATAAAATGAGGGCTCAGAGCAGAGATGCAAGAACTCAGATGAAACATGGGAAGACAATGGGAGCAGCAGCGTTCAAGAAGCAAGAGAAAAACAAAATCATTACCAAAGTGAAGGCCACAACAAAACCAGTCCAAAAGATAATAGACATTGCTGAAACCACCTAAGGGGTACATAGAGGACAGAATTGAGAAAAATAAGCAAATGAAATGGAAATAAATAGTATAAAAGAATTACAATAAAATAATAGATATAGAAGTTTTTAAAAGATCTAACAGAGTCCTTTTTTGTCTCAACCACAAAAAAATTAAAAACTCAAATTTTAGAATAAGAGAAATATTTAATGATATAATTCAAGAACACTTTTCAATAATAAAAGATCTTCTTGAACCTACATTTGAAAGTACATATCATGTTCCAAGAAAAAAAAGTGACACAAAAGCATCAACACTGTGGCACATCGTGCTAATGTTATTAAACTTCAAAAATAATGAAAGAATTACTTGGACCTCGAAGCAAACAGTCAATTCATCTATTAATGAAAAAAAAAATATTTTGGTCTGAGACCCTGGAAAATATTACAACATTCCAAAAGCCTAAATAGTTACTAGTAAAGAACATATGATCTAAGAATTTATACCCAACAAATTGTTGTTCAAGTACAAACAGAAAAAAAACCCTCAGGGAATATAGCTGCCATGAGCAACTCTTGAAGAAATTACTGGAAGACACATTTCAGCTAAACAAAAGATGATGACAAAACTACAAAGGACAGGCTGGCAGTGAGGCCTAAATCTAACTGTAGGAGTAAAACTAAATGTAGGGATTGTGGCTAAAGGATAGAGTTAAAATGCTCTAAATGTAGACAAAATTGCCATAATATAACAAATAAAATTTAGGAAGAAAGAAGAAATTAATGGTGACAGATAATGTAGTGCACTGAATTCCTTATCTTTTATAACTAGGGATTAAAACAGCAATTAAAGACATTAAATCAATAAATAAAGGTATAAATGTATTATATGTAAAGGCAAACACAAACATATCATCAACAAAAAGGAAATGGGGGCAAAGGAGGGAAAATGGAAAAGGTGGAAATGTGGTAATTTATTTCTCAGAAAGATAAAAATTGAAGATTAAACACATACCTCTCTTGGTAAACTGGGAATGAAAGAGAACTACCTTAATCCATTAAGAGTATATACAAAAAATAGCAAATATGCTTTATCCTAGAAAGTTGAAAACATTCTTTTTATGATTGAGAACAAGATAAGGATGCCCACTATCACCATTTTTATTCAACATTTACTAGAGATATTAGAATTGTAAAGGAAGAAACAATTCTGTCATTATTCGGGAATGGTACAATTCTCTACACAGAAGAATGCAGCACTCTTTCCTGGTATTAAACCACTGTTAAGAAATCAACTGCAAGGGATCATCATGGCAGACGGGAGGCAGAACTAGATTGCAGCTCTGACTCCGATGGACAGAGCAGCATGCGGAGGCTTGCATCATGAATTTTAGCTCCAGAACAACTGCAGGAATAAATCAGGAATCCAGAGAGGACCCACAGACCCTTTGAAGGAAGCGGACTGCTCCTGCAGGACCCAGAAGACACCCTAAATACTGTGAGTGCCCCAACTGCAGAAGTGGGAAAGGGAGTTCCTCTGCCCAGAACACCCACCCCCAACTGGGGAAACCAAAGGTCTACTTTGCAGGAGAAGATTCCGACTTTACCTGATGCTGAGTCAATTTAGAGAGCTGAGTGAAATAAAGGGGTAGAGGAAGCAGCGGGAAAGGCCCTGGGAGTTTCCTGGATCTCTGAGTAGGCCATTCCTGCACAGCACCACAGGGATCCTTCCGGAGGGCAGCCAGAGGTGTAGGGAAAATGTCACAGGGAGAAGGAAGTCTCCAGCTGAACTTTGTAACAGTTTGAACTGGTCAAGAAGCCTCCTGCGAGAACTCAGGGGAAGGGCATGAATCTGGCATGCAGACTCCACAGGCAGGGGAAGAACTGAAGCCCTTTTCTTTTGCAGCTAGGAGGCAGGTCACCTGGGGCAAGTTCTCAGCCCTGCTTTCTCACTGCCTGGAAACAGACCCGGGCTGTTGGTGGGTGGCATGGTGGGAGTGAGATCAGCTCTTCGGTTTGCATAGGCGCTGGGTGAGGCCTGTGACTGCTGGCTTTCCCCCATTCCTGACAGCCTGCATGACTCAGCAAAGGCAGCCATAATCCTCCCAGGTACACAACTCCATTGATCTGGGAATCTCATCCCCATTCCTCACAGCAGCTGCAGCAAGACCCACCCAAGGAGAGTCTGGGCTCAGACACACCTAGCCCTGCCCCCACCTGATGGGCCTTCCCTACCCACCCTGGTAGCTGAAGACAAAGGGCATATACTCTTGGGAGTTCTAGGGCTCTGGCCACTGCCAGTTCCTCTCCATACTAATGCTCTCTGGAAAGCTAATGCTCTCTGGAAAGCACCATCTCCTGGCAGGAGGCCAACCAGCACAAAAATAGAGCATTAAACCACCAAAGCTAAGAACCCTCACAGAGTCCATTTCATCCCCCTACCACCTCCAATGGAACAGGTGCTGGTATCCACGGCTGAGAGACCAACAGACGGTTCACATCACAGGACTTGTGCAAACAACCCCAGGTACCAGCCCAGAGCCTGGTAGACTTGCTGGGTGGCTAGACCTAGAAGAGAGATAATTGCTACAGCTTGGCTCTCAGGAAGCTAGGAAAAGGGGGAGAGTATTACATCAAGGAAACACCCCACTGGACAAAAGAATCTTAACAACAGCCTTGAGCCCCAGACCTTCCCTTTGACAGAACCTATCTAAATGAGAAGAAACCAGAAAACCAACTCTGGTAATATGACAAAACAAGTCTCTTTAACACCCCCCCAAAAAATCACACTAGCTCACCAGCAATGAATCCAACCCAAGAAGAAATCCCTGATTTACCTGAAAAATAATTCAGGAGGTTAGTTATTAAGCTAATCAGGGAGGCACCAGAGAAAGGCAAAGCCCAATGCAACAAAATCCACAAAATAATACAAGAAGTCAAGGGAGAAATATTCAAGGAAAGAGATAGTGTAAAGAAAAACAGTCAAAACTTCAGGAAACTTTGGACACACTTATAGAAATGCAAAATGCTCTGGAAAGTCTCAGCAATAGAACAGAACAAGTAGAAGAAAGAAACTCAGAGCTCAAAGACAAGGTCTTTGAATTAACCCAATACAACAAAGACAAAGAAAACAGCATAAGAAAATATGAACAAAGCCTCCAAGAAGTCTGGAATTATGTTAAACAACAAAACCTAAGAATAATCAGTGTTCCTGGGGAAGAAGAGAAATGTTATAGTTTGGAAAACATATTTGAAGGAATAATTGAGGAACACTTCCCTGGCCTTGCTAGAGACCTAGACATAAGGACTCACATTAACTGACAGTAAAGGGGTGGAAAAAGGCATTTCATGCAAATGGACACCAAAAGCTAGCAGGGGTAGCTATTTTTATATCAGACAAAATAAACTTTAAAGCAACAGCAGTTAAAAGAGACAAAGAGGGACGTTATATAATGGAAAAAGGCCTTGTCCAACAGGAAAATATCACAATCCTAAACATATATGCACCTAACACTAGAGCTTCCAAATTTATAAAACAATTACTAATACGCCTAAGAAATGAGATAGACAACAACACCATAATAGTGGGGGACTTCAATACTCCACTGACAGCACTAGACAGGTCATCAAGACAGAACGTAAACAAAGAAACAATGGATTTAAACTATACCTTGGAACAAATGGACTTAACAGATATACACAGAACATTCCATCCAACAACTGCAGAATACACATTCTATTCAACAGCACATGGAACTTTCTCCAAGATAAACCATATGATAGGCCACAAAATGAGCCTCAATAAATTTAAGAAAACTGAAATTATATCAAGCACTCTCTCAGACCACAGTGGAATAAAAGTGGAAATCGACTCTAAAAGGAACCTTCAAAACCATGCAAATACATGGAAATTAAATAAACTGCTTCTGAATGATCATTGAGTCAAAAACAAAATCAAAATGGAAATTAAAAATTATTTGAACTGAACAATAGTGACACAACATATCAAAACCTCTGGGATACAACAAAGGCGGTGCTGAAAGGAAAGTTCATAGCCCTAAACACCTATATCAAAAAGACTCAAATAGCACAAACTGATATTCTAAGGTCATACCTCAAGGAACTAGAGAAACAAGAACAAACCAAATACAAACCCAGCAGAAGAAAGGAAATAACAAAGATCATAGCAGAACTAAATGAAATTGAAACAAAAAAAACACGAAAGATAAATTAAATAAAAAACTGGTTCCTTGAAAAGATAAATAAAATTGATAGCCCATTAGCAAGAGTAACCAAAAAGAGAAGAGAGCAAATCCAAATAACTTCAATAAGAAACGAAATGGGAGATATTACAACTGACACCACTGAAACACAAAAGATCATTCAAGGCTACTATGAACACCTTTACACACATAAACTTGAAAACCTAGGAGAGATGGATAAATTCCTGGAAAAATACTACCCTCCAAGCATAAATCAGGAATAATTAGATACCCTGAACAGACCAATAACAAGCAATTACCAACAAAAAAAATGTCCAGGACCAGACGGGTTCACAGCGGAATTCTACCAGACATTCAAAGAAGAATTGGTACCAATCCTATTGACACTATTCTACAAGATAAAGAAAGAGGGAACCCTCCCTAATTCACTCTATGAAGAGTGAATTATCACCCTAATACCAAAACCAGGAAAGGACATAACCAAAAAAGAAAACTACAGACTGATATCCTTGATGAAGATAGATGCAAAAATCCTTAACAAAATACTAGCTAACCAAATTGAACAACATATCAAAAAGATAATCCACCATGATCAAGTGGGTTTTATACCAGGGATGCAGGGATGGTTTAACATACGCAGGTCAATAAATGTGATACACCACATAAACAGAATTAAAAACAAAAATTGCACGATCATCTCGATAGATGCAGAAAAAGCACTTGACAAAATCCAGCACCACTTTATAATTAAAACTCTCAGAAAAATCAGCATACAAGGGGCATACCTCAATGTAATAAAAGCCATCTATGACAAAACCACAGCCAACATACTACTGAATGGGGAAAAATTGAAAACATTCCTTCCGAGAACTGGAACAAGACAAGTTGCCCACTCTCACCACTTTTCTTCAATATAGTACTGGAAGTCCTAGCCAGAGCAATCAGACAAGAGACAGAAATAAAGGACATCCAAATCAGTAAGAGGAATTCAAACTGTCACTGTTTGCTGACGATATGATTGTTTACCTTGAAACCCCTAAAGACTCCTCCAGAAAGCTCCTAGAACTGATAAAAGAATTCAGCAAAGTTTCTGGATATAAGATTGATGTACACAAATCAGTAGGTCTCCTATACAGCAACAGCAACCGAGTGGAGAATCAAATCGAGAACTCAACCCCTTTTACAATAGCTGCAAAAAAAAAAAAAAAAAAAAAATACTTAGGAATATACCTTACGAAAAAGGCAAAAGACCTCTACAAGGAAAACTACAAAACACTGCTGAAAGAAATCATAGATGACACAAACAAATGCAAACACATCCCATGCTCATGGATGGGCAGAATTGATATTGTGAAAATGACCATACCGCCAAAAGCAATCTATAAATTCAATGCAATCACCATTAAATACAACCATCATTCTTCACAGAATTAGAAAAAACAATTCTAAAATTCATATGGAACAAGAAAGGAGCCCGCATAGTCAAAGCAAGACTAAGCAAAAAGAACAAATATGCAGGCATCGCACTGCCTGATTTCAAACTATACTATAAGGCCATAGTCACCAAAACAGCATGGTTCTGGTATAAAAATAAGCACATAGACCAATGGAACAGAATAAAGAACCCAGAAGTAAACCCAAATACTTACAGCCAACTATCTTCAACAAAGCAAACAAAAACATAAAGTGGGGAAAGGACACCCTTTTCAACAAATGGTGCTGGGATAATTGCCTGTCCACATGTAGGAGAATGAAACTGGATCCTCATCTCTCACCTTATATAAAAATCAACCCAAGATGGATTAAGGACTCAAATCTAAGACCGAAACTATAAAATTTCTAGAAGATAACATTGGAAAAACCCTTCTAGACACTGGCCTGGGCAAGGATTTCATGACCAAGAACTCAAAAGCAATGCAATAAAAACAAAGATAAAGAGCTGGGACTTAATTAAACTAAACAACTTTTGCATGGCAAAAGGAACAGTTTGCAGAGTAACATCCCACATTCTCCCACATACATTCTACCCACAGTTCTGAATAAAGAACTGAAAGGAAAAGGAACTGTGGGTTGCCCTGTCTTTCTCTTCCTTTATGCCATGAATTTTTCTGTAAGTGGTTGGCTAATGCAGAGAAGTGACATGAATGAAAAAGGATATGATTGGGTTCCTTGGCCATTCATGTATGTCTTAGAATGTCATTGTCTTCTTTTTGCACTTTAAGAAAGTTCTGGTTTAAATGAAAAACATGGCCTCTTGGGGCTGTTGGCATTTCCACGTAGTCACATCCATAACACATTTACCTTGTATTCCTTTGAGAAAACAAAAAATTCTCATGTATTGTGGGTCTACCAGAATCCTATAGTCATGGGGCCTCACAAACACTACATGAAAACAGATACTGAGGAATGGTAGGCATGCTTATTGTGCATATCTCTGCTCACTCACATGCTTCGTTGTTCCATCAGACATAACTTCAAAAAAAAAATACGAGTTCAGAGATAAAATTGTTAACAATTTCATGAGGATGACAGCTGGGCATTGAAGCAAGGGCAGGGCCCTCCTGAGCACAGGCCCAGTGCAACTGCACAGGTTACACATCCACAAAGCCAGCCCTGCATCCAGAAGTTTACTATTAAATGAGAAAATCTGGATGAGCATAGCTGGTTCTCTCTTCTCAGTGTTTCTTTCTTTTTTTTTTTTTTTTGTCTAATGTAATAAATGCTTAGGAGGGACATTATTAGAGCCATCATATTGAAAATATATCTGAATGACAGGTATTATGTTGTAAATTTTGACTTTTCAAGGTTCTATTTTCAGTTTATTATCAAACTGTCTCTATGTGAGAGAATAGAGCAGTCTTCTGAGTGCTCTTGGTGACATTGCTACTGAATTCTTATGATTATTAATGTGGGATATGGAAATTTCCTCTAAAGAATTAAGAATGAATTCTTAAGTCTGGAGTTATTCTTCAGGGAATACATTCAAACTGATAAACTCTGGGATTAGTATTCAGTGGAGAAACAAATGGGATTTAAAAGTGCTACTTGCTCCCATTGTCAATGTGAAGCTTGTCAAAAATGTCTTGGGTTTCTCTGCATCATTTGCTTTGCCATGTAACAGAGACCACACAATTGGAAGAAAATATTTCGGTCGTTGTGATGCCTATTCTATTGAGAACTTTCCAAAATATGTTTGACTTCCAGTTGCCCCAAAAACAAAGTTGGCTCTATTATAGAAAGTGACCAGATGCCTGGGATAGAAAGGAAAGTCTCCATGTTTTTCATAAGCTGTATTGGGTGCAAACATGTCTGAAGAAAATGTCCTTCTAAGTGACCTGGGGTAATTCACTTAGCTCAAGTGTAAAGGGGCTGGTAATAGCAGTATCTAGCTTAGAAGCTTAGTGTGATTTAAATAGGACATGAAAGATTGAGTATAGTGCCTGATTCATAGAAAGTGCTCAATAAATGTTAGCTACTGTTATTAGCTGGTTATTCCAAGTGCTTGGTAAGTTGCTATATATTAGTCATGTTAGAGGGAGAGATGATGGAAACAACCCACATAGTCCTATTCAGCCAGCTTCTGCTTTTATCCTGCTGGAATATTGATTGGAGATATTTATTGGTGAATCCTCTAAACGAGTCCTCCAGACCTTTACCACCATAGGTTCCCACCCTTAAATAATGTTTCTTGGACTTTATCAAATGGTCCAGATGATAGGCAGGTTGAACAACTTATTCTATGGCCCCTTTCCCTGGGCACACAACCTGGCACTACCTCCAGAAGCTCACCTCTCTAGTGTAACCAGTCACAGTGGGTCTTCAAGGACTCCATTTCGTCTTAAATGCATATCAGAATTTCTTCCCATTGCGGGCAGGAAGGTAAAGCCTAAGTCCCTCAAAACATTAGGAACATTAGAATATGTATCATCATAACTTTTTTAAAGTGTTGGAAAGTAGTATCTCAACAATCTGGATCACAGAAATCCTTTCCTAGAGCATGACTCAAGTGCCTGAAGCCCTAGAGTCTTAGAAATACTTTACACTAAAGATAGCAGAAACATCTCTTCTATCTCCAGCTGTGAGGCTAGTCCCAGAAGCTATTGATTAAATACATCACAGCGTTGAGCACACAGCAACTTCTTCAAAAATACTTCACCTAAGATGAATAATCAGCTTAATAATTACCATCAAAGCATCAGCCTAGTCCTTCTCTGCTTAAATAAATGCAAAAGAAACTGCAAGTGCCATAGGCAGAGGGGTATAGGAAGGTTTCCAGAGGGGGAAAAGAGCCCATGGAAAGAAAAATAACAAGAAATTAAATGACACACTGTGAAATCAACCATAGATAAAAGAAATCATGAGATAAATTATAAAATATTTTGAACTGGGTAAAAATGAAAATCATATATAGAATTGTGTGGGATGCAGCTAAAGCAGTGCTTAGAGGGAAATTTATAGCTTCATTTGCTTATATTTGAAACACAAAAATCGAAAATAGACAAGTAATAGAGAAAATTAACAAAGCAAAAATGTAGTTCTTTTGAAAGGTTAACAAAATTTATAAATGTTTAGCAAGGCCAATGAAGAAAAAAGAAAGAAAATACAAATTACCAATACCCAGAATGAAAGGTGAGGCCTACCTACAGAAACAACATATTTTTAATTGACTCATTGTAATTGTACATATATTTGGGGTACAATTTGATGTTTCAGTACATATATATGTTTTATAATGATCCAACCAGGGTAATTAGTGTGTATCTCTCACCCCCTGCATTTATCATTTATTTGTAGTGGAAACATTCAAAAGCTTCTCTTCTAGCTATTTTTTAACATTCAATACTTTACAGTTAACTGTAGTCACCTGCTGTGCAATTGAACACAAGAACTTATACCTCCTAATTGTATTTTATACCTATTACCCAACCTCTTCCCATTCTCCCCTTTCCCTACTCTTCCCCAGTCTCTAGTAACCACTGTTCTACTCTCTGCTTCTATGATATCAACATTATTTTTAAGATTCCACATATGAGTAAGATCATGCAATATTTAACTTTCTGTGTCTGGTTTATCTCATTTAACATGACATTTCCCTGGTTCATCCTGTTGTTGCAAATGATGGGATCTCATTCTTTTTTATCACTGAAGACTCTTCCAGTGTGTGTGTGTGTGTGCACGCGCGTTTACCTCATGTTTTCTTTATGCATTCATTAACTGAAGCACACTTAGATTGATTCCATATCTTAGCTATTATAGTGTTGCAATGAACATTGGCGTGCAGACATCTCTTCAACATACTGATTTCATTTCCTTTGGATATATATCCAGTAGTGGGATTGGTGGATCATATGGTAGTTCTCGTTTTAATTTTTTGAAGAACCTACATACTGTTTCCATAATGTCTGTACTAGTTTACAATACTAGTGTTGGTGGCAACAGTGTGTGTTCCTTTTTATACACATCCTTGCCAAAATGTTTTTTGTCTTTTTATAGTAGCCATTCTAACTGGAGTGAGGTGGTATCTTATTGGGGCTTCGATTTGTATTTCCCTGATGATTAGTAATGTTGAGTATATTTTTATATACCTATTAACCATTTGTATATCTTATTTTGAGAAATGTTTATCAAAGTCTTTTGCCCATTTTTAATCAGATTTTTGCCTTTTTGAGTTGCATTCCTTAAATATTCTAGATATAAACTCCTTGTCAAATATATTGTTTGCAAATATTTCCTCCCATTCTGTAGGTTGTCCCTTCAGTCTGTTGATTGTTTTCTTTGCTGTGCAGAAGCTTTTTGGTTTTGTGTAATTTATTTGTCCATTTTTGATTTTGTTGCTTGTGCTTTTTTTATTTCAATAGTTTTTGGGGAACAGGTGGTGTTTGATTACATGGACAAGTTCTTTAGGTGTGATTTCTGAGATTTTGGTGCACCCAACACCCTAGCAGTGTACACTGCACCCAATGCTTTTTCAGTCTTATTTTAAAAATCCTTGACCAGCCCAATGTCATGAAGCATTTTTTCTGTTTTCTTCTAGTAGTTTCATGAATTTGGGGTTGTATGTGAAGTCTATAATTCATTTTGCATTGATTTTTTAATATGGTGAAATGTAGGTCTAGTCTCATTCTTCTGCATGTGAGTATCCAATTTTCCCAGCACTATTTATTGCAGAGACTGTCCTTTCCTCAGTGTGTGCTTCTGGCATCTTTGTCAAAGATCAAGCTGGCTGTAGGTGCATAAATTTGTTTCTGGGCACTGTGTTCTGTTTCATTGGTCTATATGTCTGATTTTATGCCAGTGGTATGTTGGTTTGGTTACTATAGCTCTGTGGTATATTTTGAAGTCAGGTTAGTGTGATGCCTCCAGCTTTGTTCTTTTTGCTCAGGACAGCTTAGGCTATTTGGGGTCTTTTGTGATTCTATATAAATTTTAGGATCACTTTTTCTATTTCTGTGAAGAATTTCATTGGTATTTTGATAGTGATTGCATTAACCTGTAGATCACTTTCAGTAATATGACCGTTTTAACAATATTAATTCTTCCAGTCCATGTACGTGGGATATCTTTCCACTTATTTATTTTCTCTTCAGTTTCTTTCATCAGTGTTTTATAGTTTTCAACATAGAACTCTTTCACTTCCCTGGTTAAGTTTATTCCTAGGTACCTATTTTGTAGCTGCTGTAAATGAGATCATTTTCTTGATTTCTTTTTTAGGTAGTTCAAAACTGGAACATAGAAATGCTACTGATTTTTGTATGTTGATTCTATATCTTGCAACTTTACTGAATTCATTTATTAATTCTAACAACTTTTTGATGAAGTCTTTTAGGGTTTTCTCTATATAAGATCATGTTGTCTGCAAATAGGGAAACTTTTACTTCCTTCTAACTTCTTTCTCTTGCCCAATTGCTCTGGCTAGGATTTCCAGTACTATATTGAATAAAAGTAGTAAAAGTGGGTGTTCTTGTCTTGCTCCAGATCTTGAAGGAAAATCTTTCAACTTTTCTCCATTTAGTATGATGTTAGCTGTGGGTTTGTCATATATGACCTTTATTATGTTGAAATACATACCTTCTATACCTAGTTTGTTGAGAGTTTTTATCATGAACAGATGTCTAATTTTGTCAAATGCTTTTAAAGCATTTATTGAGATGACCATGGTTTTTGTCTTTCTACTAATGTGGTGTATCATATGTATTGATTTTGTGTATGTTAAACCATTCTTGTATCACTGGGATGAATCTCACCTGATCATACCGAATGATCTTCTCCATGTGCTATTGAATTCGGTTTGCTAGTATCTTGTTGAGAATTTTTGTATCTATGTTAATCAAGGATATTGGCCTGTAACTCTCTTTTATTGTTGTCTTGTCTGGTTTAGGAATCAAGGTAATTCTGGCTTTGTAAAATAAGTTTGAAAGTATTCCCTCCTCTTCACTTTTCTGGAATAGTTTGAAGAGACAGAAACAACATATTTTTAAAGGATAAGGAGCTATTATAAATAACTTTGTGCTAAAAAATTACCAAAATTTATTACATGAGAATTTTTTTAATGAATAGCCTATATTTGTTAAATAAATTGAATTTAAAATTTAAAACCTCCCCACAAAGTAATTTTCAGGCCCAGAAATTTTCACCAGTAAGGGATAGCTAAAACAACATTTAAAAGGAATATTGGATAACTTGTGTTACCTGATTTGAATTCAAGACTTCATATAAAGATACCATAATCCAGATAGCATGCTATTAGTCCAAAAATAGGCATAATCCAGATAGCATGAAATAGTCCAAACATACCAATAAAATGGAATCAAAATTTAGAAATAGACCCATGCTTATATGATCAATCAATTTCTAATATATGCTAAGTGGTTTGGTATCATAATTTATTTAGTCATCTTATAAGGTAGCTACTTGTTATTAGTATGCCCTCATGAGAAAATTGAGACACAGAGAGGTTATATAACCAGCTAAGGGCTACACTGCTAGCAAGTGGCAGGGCTAATCTTCAAAACCAGGCAGACTGCTCCAATAATCTATTCTCTTAACCCATGACACTGTTCTGCTTTTATGACAAGTTTTCCATTATTGAGTTAACACTGCAAACCTCTGGGAAAATTTATAATTAAAGGTATAAATGTTGATATAAATCAAACCTATAGTATTAATATTTTAAGCTATGTTTAGGGGGAAATATTAGTGAATATTTTATTTTAATTACTTATAATATTTAGAGACATGTATGAGTCATTATAGATAAGCCTAGAGACAACTTGGATTTGTTTTGCATTTGTTGTTGTATTGTTGTTGTTGTTGTTGTTTCTTAGAGAGAGGATCTTGCTCTGTCACCCAGGCTGGAGTGCAGTGGCACAATCATAGCTCACTGCAGCTTCAAACTCCTGGGCTCAAGCAACCCTCTCACCTCAGCCACCTGAGTAGCTGTGGGGGGCGCTTGCTATGTTGCTCAGGCTGGTCTTAACTCTTGGCCTCAAGTGTTCCTCCCACCTTGGCCTCCCAAAGCACTGAGATTACAGGCACTAGCCACTATGCCTGGCGTTAGATTGTCATTTTTAATGTAAAACTAAAAGAGAATTTGGCCAACATTCTAAGCAGTATTGGAACATTAAAGAGCACTTAAGATTACCCTGGGTGTACCAAGGGGTGCAGACTATAGAAGTGGTCCATTCCAGCATAAGGAGTATTTTGTCACTGTTATTGATAGTATGTCAGTACATGATGATAATAAAAGGCAGACCAACAATACTTAATTGCTTTTATTATTGTTTTTAAATTATCTACAGATCACATACCCCTTTACTGTCTGTACCCAAGAGTGGACCACATCTGTCACTCCCATTGCTATGTCACTACTTTAAACTCCCCATATTTGTAAGTTTAAAGTTTCATATTTATAAGGATTATTTAAGTTCTTTATATGATCTGTTTTTCAGACAATTGGATTTCTTGAAGAAAATAAAGAACACCAACTGTAGAAATGCAATTTAAAGTATATAAGAAAAATTAATTCAGTCGTAAATGTTACTTAAAAAATAATTGTTAAAATTTGCTAGATTTATAAACAGAAAGCTAAGATTTGTGAGTTGAACCTAAAGGCTTAAGGAACGATAAAGTTTTTTATGTGCCAAGCCTTTTATAAACACTTTTTACACATTAACTCATTTATTCCTCACAACTACCCCATTAGTATTCCCAGTTTACAGCAGTGGAAACTGAGACCTCAGCTAGAAGTAATAAAGGCACCTCTACAGAGTTCTGGTGAAGGTTAAATGATTTGATGTGTACAAGGATAAGTCCTTGGCCCAAAGTCAGAGTAAGGAGAGCTAAGACTCAAACACTGACACTGCTTGACTGAGCTCTTAAACTTTTGAATCTGTAACTTTATTTAAATTGAATATTAATTTTTAAGACAAAGATAACCCCTGAAAATGGCATAAAAGCCATCCTTCAAGGATACCATGGGTGTCAGAAAGAACATTGACATTATCAACCCCATAAGTAAGGTATTATTATTACAGAAGATAAAACTTAGATTGAGGTTTAATAACCTGCCCAAGGTTAACCACCTAATAACTGACAGGGGCAATATTCTGTCTCGAATCTGTCTAACTCCACAGCCAATAGTTTCAACCACGCGGGCCGAAAATGCCCTAGCACCTTGCTACTCAGTATGGTCCACAGACCAGCAGCACAGAGGCATCACTTGAGAGCTTGATTGAAATGCAGAATCTCAGGCCCCACTGGCAAATCAGAATCTGCATTTTAACTAGATTTCCAGGTGATTCCGTGCACGTTAAAATTGAGATACACTGCTGTCTCTGACCTGCCCTCTAACTCCCTGCCATTGAGAATCTCCTGGGCCTCTTAACACATCTTCATTATGTTTCTATGATATTTTCTGCTCAGCCCTTCTGCTAGCCAAAGGGCATGAACAAGGGGGTAAAGATACCTGATTGATGAGCGTCAGAGAAAAGAGGTAGGTAATAAAGAAGAAGGGAAAGATGTTGAAGCTTTCTCTGAATGTTTTAACTGGAAATAATCTCGCTCATCCACATCACTCACTTAATATGTACTTAAAGTCTAATCTTCTTATCATTTCAAGTGTCCTTGTTTCATCTCTCTAATCATGTTTTAAGCACATTATACATAGGATGTGTATGAGTAGTGGATAGAATAATTTTTTATGTAGCCCTGACTACATGAACTCCCAATTTCAATTGGCTATGTTGATATAATAAGAAAAAAAATGTGAGTCCATCTTTTCATGGCTTAACATTTAAAGGATGAATATAAACCTTAATTCCATCACTAGTTCATTAGTTCCATTCTGGCTTAACACAGGTGCTGCCAACCTGTCCCCATTTTTCTTTTCTTTTTTTTTTTTTTAAACAACACTTCAAGCTTATTCTTTCCAAAATCAATTTAACTATTTTCCTCCAAAAATGACTTTTTATCTTATAGTATCTCAACTTACACTAAGACTTTCCATTCAGGCACCCCAGCATTACATCATGGACCTCAGTTCCTCTTTCTCTGTCCCTAATTACAATTGATCCTACCTCCTAAATCTCTTTCTCATTTGTTTCTGCGTGTTCATTCCTACCTCCATCAGCTCAGTTAAAGCCCCTAATAGCTATCACCTGGACCATTGAAACAGCTTCCTAATTGCTTTTCCTGCCTCTGGTTCTCCTCTCTTCAAATGGTAAACAATTTCCTGTCTAGGAAACAAATCTGATCATGTCACTCTTCTGAAAAACCTCTAATGGTTCCACATTGTTCATGGGGCAATGTCCCGACTCTTAACCCAGCACTCAAGGCCCTTGAGAAATGCCCTGGCCTGCAATTTGGGCCTAATCTCCCTGTTCTTCCCTGTGTGCCTGGAACTTTAGTGTCCCTGAATGGCTCACTCATTCCCGGATGTATCTTCTCATGCTGTTCTCTGCCTGGCATGCTCATGCCCCCTCTCCATTACCAAACTCTTAATATTTATTACCAGTCCTAGCAGAGTTGTCACTCCTCCTTGAAGCCTTCCCTACCCACCGCCACCCCCACCCCCCTCTAAAATAGTGGTAGTCAAACAGCATCAGTATCACCTGGAGCTTGTTAGAAATGCAAATTCTCAGAACCCACCGAAGACCTATTGAAGCCAAACCTCTGGGCGTGGTCACAGCAATCGGTAGTTTAACAAACCCTGCAGGTGATTCTAATGCACGTTTGTGTTTGAGAACTACTGCTCTAAAGACTATTTATCAGCTATTTCTCTTCATACTAATGGTAATTACCCAAGTTTCTTCTCCATTACTTAAGAAGAAGTATCTCACATGCAGGAAGCTTGTCTTACTCATCTTAGTTACTTCAGTGTCTGAAACATAGAAGTCTATCAATCGCTCTGCAAATCAAATCAGAAATAAACAAGTTGGGGAAGGGGCTGTGATGGGGAGATATTGGTCAAAGAATACAAAATTTCAGTTGGGATGAATAAATTCTGGAGATCTATTGTACACTATGGTGACTATAAATAATAATAACATATACTTTTAAAAATATTATATACTTGAAAACTGCTGAGAGATTATCTTAAATGTTCTCACCACAAAACATAACTCCGTGAGATAATATATATGTGAATTAGCTTGATCAATCATTTCACAACATACACATATTTCAAAACATTACATTGTACATTGTAAATATATACAAGTTTTATTTGTCAATTATACCTCACTAAAGCTGGGAAATTTTTTAAATAAATTTTTTACCTAAAATTGAAGAACTCCTGTTATCATACTCCTGGCTTTTTACAGTCCTATCTATAACATTAAAATTTTTTAAACTATAGTTTTTCCTCATGTCCCTTCCCTAACTTGCCAGATTCTCCAGATGTCAATCCTTCCAGAGTTGGATGGTTCTTGTCCCCACAGAACAGAGTGTGAAATCCCAATAATCAACCCAGCATGGCAGGCAGCCTCCAACACCAGTTTTTCTTCCTTTGACAATGGACCCTGTGGAGCAAGCTTTTAGGAACCAGCTTTAGTCCAAGTGCCTGAAGCACTTTATACTCATTCATCTGAAATTGCTTCCAGGCTGGTTATAGGACAATTTCACAGACACAGACACACACACACACACACACCCCTTGTTGAAGGCCCAAGTAAATATTTAGCATTATCAATAAGGATAATCCCATTAAAGTGAAATAAGAGAAAAAAGTTAATGGCTAAACTGAATATATTTGGTTATTGTTTCTCTTTTGAGAAATATATCTCGTGCCATAATGGTATTTTAGTGTAACTCTAGAGTGTGTTTATACAAAATTAGAGAAACTTTGGTTCCACATTGTGGCAGCACCATAATGTCTATGTCACATGATGCCAACTATTAAATATTAATACAAAGGCAGGGATTTAATGTCTGTTTCCCCTAGAGGAGTGCCTGGTACGAGGTAGGCTGTTGATAATATTTGTTGATTATTGATTTTTTTATTGGTCCTAATAACTGAATTTTTAGTTAAGCCAAAAAATGCACACAGTATAAATATACAGTTTTCACATTATTTTTGTCTAAAAGGAGCTAATGACTAGCTCCATTTTGAACTACAAAATGCAAATTAGTTTCATGTTTTGTTTAAAATTCCTCAGTCTCCTCTAGCCGTCCCTCTGGAGAGTTCAGGTTCTTCCCATCATTTAATGATCTGTTTACTGAAGCCAGGGGCAGAGTTGCTAGTGGTTAACTTCCCAAAACACTGGTTGTTAATAGTAACAGCTGATACACTGTTGTCTGGCTGCAACTGTGCTGGGAAATCAATAGTTCTTTGTTGATTAATAACTGATTTCTCCACTGATCAAAATGCACAGATCAATGCACTGCTCCATCTGGTTGCAGCCTCCACCCCCGCTTCCTCCCCAAATAATGGATGCCTCAGCCAAACTGTAGCACCCGTTCCTGCCATCCAATTCATGTTTCATTCTGCTCAGAATATGACTGGGATACCCTACGATGAACAAGAAGGTTGGGCCATACCCGAAATTTGGCTTTCAAATTTTATAGCCAGTTGTCTGTGCACTACCCCTGCTTCCTGTCCACTAGATGGTGCTACAGACCTGTGTTTGTAACAGTTCACTAGGCTTTGAGAAAGATTGAAAACTGTAGACAGGTGAAATGCTGTGGAATGTTTAAAATCTATGAACATTAATTCTTTAAACATTCTGGTCTGTGCATGTGTCTTGGCAGGCACTTTAATAAAAAGTCCATCTAAATGAATGGAAATTCACAACTTGCCCATTTATTTATTACACCTGGCAGCCTGGGGCATACACAATTTCAGGGCAAGCACCTCCTGGCGCCTCTGTAAACAATATAAAGCAGCTGTTTACTCAGTGCATAACAATTAATGTGCTCCCTAAAGGGTAGAATTTATGACACTGAATACATAAGAGAATGCTTTGTGATCTCCCAAGACACTGCTCAGTAAAATCAGTGGGTTGTCATATCTCAGGTTCATTAATTGCTCTACGGATCCTAATACCCGGTAGAGAAATCAGAGTAGGAATTTAGCCAGTGAGCTTTTGTGTTTCCAGTAATCACCTTTCAGTCAAGATTGAGGGTCAAACTCATGGAGGAATCCAGTTTTTCAAGGAAACCTTGGCTTTTTTTTTTTTTTTTTTTAACAATGAAAGAACTTCCCTTCTGGTTATTTCTATACCAGTTCTACTGCTGGGGGGATGGGGAGCTAGTAGTAAATATGGCTCATTTGGAAAGTGATCTGAATCCTCTTTTGTAGAAAGTCTAATTTTGTTGTTCTATTGTGTTCTTTCCCTTTGTGGCACTGAAGACCTCTCAGCAATAACATAAATCAAGCAGATTTGGCTTGGAGGCAGCCATCAGCTTCCTGTCCTTGTGATAAAATGGACTTAACCTCATTTGCAATCGACCACCCCCTTTTCACTGATTTTGAATTGTTTGGTTAACTCGCTTTGGGAAGGAGTATCAATAATTCAGCATTAGCCAGTTGGCATGTCACCCTGACAGATGGAAACAGCTACAGTGCTATTGATTCAGTTACTCCCTCTCAGGGGGCAGTGGTGAGATTCCACCCACCCTCACTCCCCCATCTCCTGTCTATGGGATTAGTGAGAGAATAGCAAATGGTTCCAACACAGTCACTAAACCCTGTCCAAGACCTCCTGACTACAGCCAAATATGCAAATTTCCCAGGATGTTTTCACATCAGAAAAAAAATGAAGAAGCAAGAGCAAAGGGGGCTGAACAAGGCACCGGAGAAGAGAACTGAGCACCTGGGGGTCAGCAAGAGGTGGCCCAGAAAAAAAGCCAAGCCAGGGACCAGCCTCCCTGCTCCTGATTCAGCCCCGCTCCCAGGCACATCAGTAAAGGACAGGAGGGAGAAGGAAGCGTGTGTGTCTGTGTGTGTGTGTGTGTGCATAAAACAGAGAAAGAGAAGGGGACAGAGACAGACAGATAGATAGAAAAAGAAGAAAGAGATGGTAAAATTGTGGAGGTTTGGTTGTATACCATGTTTGTTTGGGACTGTGTAATTGTTGGCTTCCCTATTCCTCAGGTTTGTCAGCGGCTGTCACTAAGCACAGTTTAGGAAGGTGAGGGACAGTCAATAGTGATCTAGTCTGGTATTACCTAGCTTATGGTTAAAGGCCTTAGTCAAGGAATGCACAACAAAAATGTTTGCTTTGTGTCTATAGTTGAAATAAACCTGTTTTATGTTTATGCTGTCTTTGGATTCATAAAAATTTAGAATTCCATAAAGACTTTGGAGTCTTTATGGAATTAGGACATACAAATTAGGACATCAGTAAGATGGCCAACTAGAAGCTCCTAGCACTCTTCCACACACACAAAACAGAACAAAACAATGAATAAATAACTACATTTTGACTAAAATAGCTAAAAGAGAGCGCTAGGGAATAGGAAAAATCCAGCAGGAATCCTATAGAGCTCAGAAACCCAAGATGGCCACATAGAAAATGGAAGAAAATACCTTGCCTCCACCACTCCATCCCCACAGTTGAGATCAGCTTGGAACCAGGAGGGACTTTTCCTTGCAGGGAAAATGAGCAAGAGGATCCCAGCACCCCCATCACCATCTCGGCTACCTGCAGTCTTCACTACTGGAGACTCCTACAGTCCTCACAGGTTCTGAGCCCAGCTGAGACAGTTCCCTGGAGTCCATATGCTGAGCTAACCTTAGAGGAGCCTATACTGCATGCCCCCATTAGCCTGTACTGCTACTTCTCTGCACCACTGTGGAACAGAAGCAATGTTAGAGTGAGCTCTGCTCCAGGGTGAGTAGCCATTGTATACCTCCATCCCAAGAGGCTCAGCCACCCCTGTCCCACATCTACCCAGGAGCCCAGTATCTCTGAGCAGAGTTGCTGCTACATCCAACCCCCAGGACCAAGCTACCACAAAGCCATTTCATCCTGCCGTCTCAGTTGCTGGTATTCCCTCTCCTCAGGGACAAACTGAAGTGATACCCCACAGCCAGGGATCCAGAACTTTGAACTCTCAGAGCAGTCACACCCCTAGAGCTACAGCTGAGGCAGCATCCAGTCCTGTGGCCTCCTGAACGCGGGAAGAGTCATGACCCTGGCCCCAGAGCAGATGTAGTAGCCCATCCACCAGGGACCTCAGGTCTTCTGCACAAGAGAGCAGTTGCACCTCCCAGCACCCCAGCTCATCCTGCACTCTACCATCAGGGATGCAGAGGCTCCACTGAACCCCGTAGCTGAAATTTCTAGGGCTCAGTAGACACAGTGCCTTGCATCCTGGGGAATCAAAGCCTTGGCTGAGCTGGATCACCTTGCCTTCCAGGCCAAGCCACCACAGTTCTCTGCCTACCTGGAACTGAACTAGCCCTGACTCAGGCCAAGCTACTGAGGCACCCCAATCTCCAGGCAGTAGAATCATCATTACACTCCTACCCATCTTCTGGGACAAAGCCACAGCAGCATCTTGCCATCTGGGTCCTTACTGCTGCTGCCCCTGGCCTCAAAGAGCCTGGGCTACTGCCATATCCCACCATCTCAGGGTCCAAAGTCACAATTCTGTGACTCTGTGTGGTACCTCATCCCTTGGGTCCCAAGCTGCCAAAGTGCCCTATTGGTTCTGAGTCCCAAATTGCAACTATGCCCTGATTCTTGGGGCCTAAGCCTCCAGAGCATGCCTTCTTCCCCAGAGCCATGCCAGTGGTATAACTTGCCCCCCAGGGTCAGAACCACAGCTACATCCCAGCCTCATGGGCCTAAGCTGCTGAGATGTGCCCTGGAGTAATAGATCTTGGCTTAGTGGAAGAACTCCAATTCTGTAATTGTGGTGTGTAAATCATACTTATCTTTAGCATAAAGATGCAACATAAAAATGTTCACAAATAACTAAAGCTACAATAAGTTGTTAAAGACTACAGAATATAAAGAGATGTAAATTATGACATCAAAAATATAAATGGGGTAGAGGGTAAAATTCCAGTTTTTGTATGCAACAGAAGTTAAGTTTTCATCAGCTTAAAATAGTAGATTTTTAAAATAAGGTGTTTTAGATAAGCCTCATGATAACCGCAAAACAGAAAAACACTACAGCAAATATACAAAAAGTAAAGAGAAAGGAATCAAAGCTTAGCATTACCAAAAAAATTCAAATCACGAAGGTAAACAAGGAAGGAATAAAGAAAGGGGCTTTAAAAAAAACAGAAAATAACAAAATGGCAGTAGTAATTCCTTACCTATCAGTAATAACCTTGAATGTAAATGAACTAAATTCTCCAATCAAAAGACTCAGACTGGCTACATAGATTTTATAAAAATAAGATCCAATTATATGCTACTTAGAAGAGGAAACTCAAGCTTTAAGGAAACACGTACACTGAAAGTAAAAGAGTGGAAGAAGACATTTCATGCAAATGATAACCAGAAGAGAGCAGAAGTGGCTACACTCATATCTGATAAAATAAACTTCAAGTAAAAAGTGTCACAAGAGACAAACAAGGTCATTATTAAATGATGAAGGAGTCAACCAGGAGAAGAGAACCATTGGAAATTTATATGCATTGAACATTGGAGCACCTAAATACACAAAGCAAATATTAATGAACATGAAGGGAGAAAGAGATAACTAGCAATGCAATAATAATAGGGGACTTCAGTGTCCCACTTTTAACAATGGGTAGACCAACCAGACAGAAAATTAATAAGAAAATACTGGAATTAAGTTGCACTTTTGACCAAATGGACATACCAGACATATACAAAACTTGCCATCCAACAGCAGCAGAATCCACATTTTGCACCAGTCCACATGAAACATTCTCTAGGATACACTACATGGTAAGCAAAAAAAATAAGTCAACAAATTTAAGAAGATTGAAATCATACTTAGCATCATTTTGGACTGTAGTGGTATAAAACTAGAAATCAATAACAGGAAGAATCAGGGAAAATTTATAAATATGTGGACAGTAAATAACATGGTCAGAACTACCAATTGGTCAAAGAGATCAAAGGGAAAATTTAAAATAGTTTGATACAAATAATAATGGAAACACGGTGTACCAAAATCTACGGGATGCAGCAAAAGCAGTTCTAAGAGGTAAGTTTATAGCAATAAATGCCTATATATAAAAGAAGAAAGATTTCAAACACATTTGTCTAATATTACATCTCAAAGAACTAAAAAAAAAACTACACCAAAAATTAGCAGAAATAAGGAAGTAATAAAAACCAGGACAAAAATAAATCAGAGAACACAAAAATCACGGAAACAATAAATAAAACTGAGTAGTTTTTGAAAAAAATAAATAAAACGGAAAACCTCTTAGCTAGTTTAAGGAAAAAAGAAAGAATACTCAAACAAGTAAAATCAAAAATGAAAATAAATTACAGCAGATGCCTCAGAAATAAAAAGAATCATAGTGACTATTATGAACAATTTTATTCCAATAATTTGGTTAACCCAAAGGACTTGGTTAAAGTCCCAGAAAAATACAATCTACCAAGATTGAACCAAGAAGAAAAAGAAAGCCTAAACAGACTAATAACAAGTAAAGGAAATTGAAGAAGTAATCAAATACCTCCCACTAAAGAGAAGCCTAAGACCAAATGGCTTCACAGCTAAATTCTACCAAGCATTCACAGAAGAATTAATACCAATAATGTCCTTCCCAAAAATAGAAGTAGAGGGAATACTTCCAAACACAATTTATGAGGCCAGCATTACCTTCCTACTTAAGCCACATACAGATTTCACCAGAAAAGAAAACTACAGGCCAATTTCTCTGATTAACATTGATGCAAAAATTCTCAATAAAATATTGGCAAACTGAATCCAACAACACATCAAAAAGATTATACATAATGGCTGTATTAGTTCATTCTCACACTGATGTGAAGAAATCCTGAGACTGGATAATTTATAAAGGAAAGAGGTTTAATTGGCTCACAGTTCTGCATGCCTGCGGAGGCCTCAGGAAACTTACAATTATGGTGGAAGGCAAAGGAGAAGCAGGCACCTCCTCCACTGGGTGGCAGGACAGAGTGAGTGCAAGCAAGGAAAATACCAGATGTTTATCAAACCATCAGATCATCCAAGACTCACTCACTGTCACAAGAACAGCATGGAGGAAACCACCCCCATGATCCAATTACCTCCACCTGGTCCTGCAATTGACACATGGAGATTACTGGGAATATGGGGTTACAATTCAAGATGAGGTTTTGGGTGGGGACACAGCCAAACCATATCAATGGCCAAGTGGGATTTATCTCTGGCATGTGAGTCTGGTTTAAGATATGCAAATCAACCAATGTGATACATCACATTTACCAAATGAAAGATAAATCTACATGATCATCTCAATTAACATGGAAGAAACATTCAACAAAGTCCACAAATTCTTTCTTGATAAAAACTCCCAAGAGTTTAGGTATAAAAAGAAAGATTCTGAACATAATAAAGGCCATCTATGAAAAACCCACATTGTAATCAATGGGAAAAAATAGAAAGCTTTTTCACTAAGATTTAGTACAAGGCACTTCTGTTCAACATAGTACTTGAAGTATTAGCAAGAGAAATCAGACAAGAAAAAGAAAAAGCATCCAAATTGGAAAGGAAGAAGCAAAATTATCTCAATGACAGGTGACATAATCCTATCCGTTAAAAAAAATTCCACAAAAAAAACCTATATGAACTAATTAAAGAATTCAGTAAAGTATTAGGGTACAAAATTAACATACAAAGATCCATAGCACTTTTATACACAAATAATGATATAACTGAAAAAGATATCAAGGAAAAAAATCCCTTTTATGTTAGCATCAAAAAAATTAAATATCTAGGAAGAAACTTAACCAAAGAGGTGAAAGATCTATACACTGAAAACTATAAAATATTCATGAAAAAAACTGAAGAAGATCCAAAAAGATATCAATGATTATGGATTGGAAGAATTAGTATTTTTTAAATGTTCATACTACCCAAAGCAATATACAGATTAAGTGAAATCTGTATTAAAATCCCAATGGCATTCTTCATAGAAATAGAAAAAAACTAAAATTCATATATGCTATGGTTTGAATATGTTCCCTGGAGTTAATGTGTCGGAAATTTAATCCCCAATGCAACAGTGTTAGGAAGTTGGACCTAATAAGAAGTGATTTGGTGTAAGGACTCTGCCCTCATGAATGGATTAATGTTATTATTGTGAGAGTGAGTTAGTTATCTCTAGAGTGGCTTTGTTATAAGTGTGAGTTTGGGCCCCTCTTGCTCTCTCTCACAAGTGTTCTCTTGCTCTTCCACCTTCCACCATGGGATGACACAGCAAGAAGTCCCTTGTCAGATGGAGGCCTCTTGACTTTGGACTTCCCAGCCTCCCTAACTGTAAGAAATAAATTTTTGTTCCCTATAAATTACCCAGTCTATGGTATTCTGTTACAGCAATACAAAACAGACTAAGAAAATATGGAAACATAAAGATCCCAAATAGTCACACACAAAAAATCTGAGAAAGAAAAATAAAGTTGGAGGCCTCAAATTTTCTGATTTAAAATCATATTGCAAAGCTATAATAATCAAAACAATATGATACTGGCGTTAAAAACAGACATATAGGCCAGTGGAACAAAATTGAGAGCCCAGTAATAAATCCAAACATATATGATCAACTAATTTTTTGCCAAGGGTGCCAAGACAGCACAATGCAGAAAGGATAGTCTCCTCAGAAAGTGGAGCTAGGAAAACTGGATTTCCACATTGCAAAAGAATGAAATTGAACCCTTATCTTATACCATACATAAAAATCAACTTAAAGTGATAATATACCTAAATAAAAGACCTGAAACTATAAAACTTCTACAAGAGAACATAGGTAGAAATCTGAACATCAGTCTTGGCAAAGATTTTGTGGCTATCACCCCAAAACCTTAGGCCAAAAAGCAAAAATAAATAGATGGGATTATATCAAACTAAAAAGCTTCTGCGTAGCAAAGGAAACAATCAACAAAATGAAATGCAGCCTGTGGTTTGGGAAAAAGATATTTGCAAACCATATATCTGATAAGAAGTTAGTATCCAAAATTTATAAAGAATCCATACAATACAATAGTGGAAAAACACCCAATTAAAAATGGGCAAGACCTGAATAAACATTTCTTGTTAAAAAACTTAAAAATGGCCAACTGGTATATGGAAAGGTGCTCAACATTATTAATCATGAGGGAAATTGCAACTCAAAACCTCTGTAAGAAACCACTTCACACCCCTTAGGATGGCAATTATCAAAAAGTCAAAAGATAACAAATGTTGGCAAGGTTATAGAGAAAAGGTACTTATACACTGTTGGTGGAGAGGGAGACTGGTAGAGCCATTATGGAAAACAGTATGGAGATTTCCTAAAAAGTTAAAAATGGAACTACCATATGTCTCAGCAATTCCTCTTCTGGCATACACCCAAAGGAAATGAAATAACAACCTTGTAAAAAACATCTGCACTCCCATGTTTATTGTAGCATTATTCACAATAGCCAAGATACGGAAAAAACTTAAGTGTCCATCTACAAATGAGTGGATAAAGAAACTATGGCACATATGTGCAATGGAATATTATTCAACCCTAAAAAGAAACAAGATCTTGCCATTTACCACAGCGTGGATGAGCCTGGAGGACATTCTGCTAAGTGAAACAAGTCAGATATAGAAAGAAAAATATTGCATGATCTCACTTATATGTCAAATTTTTTTAAAAAAAACAAATATACAGAGATAGATAACAAAACAGTAGTTACCAAAGGTGAGGGGAAGAGGAAATGTAGATCAGAGGATACAAATAGCAAGTATGAAGGATAAACAAGTATAGATATCTAATATACCACATGAGGACTATAGGTGATAAGAACCATATGGGAGTCATGCTAAATGAGTAGATTTTAGCTGCTCTTGCCACAAAAGCAAAAAAAAAAAAAGTAAATATGTGTTTTTATGGATATGTTAATTTGCTTCAATATAGTAACTGTTTTAATATCTATATGTATCTCATAATATCATGTTGTGTACCTTAAATATGCAATAAAATTTATTTTTTTAAAAAAAGGCTTTGATCATACCACCTAATTTTTTTATTCTTCATCCCCCAAAGTAGTCTTTGAAAATGATAAAACAGATGAGAGTATGAATAGATTGCTGTAAACAAGCTATTGTTTGAGCATGATATTGTCCATTATGGGCACCTAGAAGACCTTACTTTGGGCTGGTTTGTTATTTAGGTACTTTTGCAAGTTCCCCTCTGAATTCATGTTCTTCCAGTCGCCTTGACCCCAGAAGCACATCTTCATTTGTGTTACCTGCTGGGCTGTCTAGCAGTCTGTCAATGAGCAACATTGCCATGTTGGTCAAGCCTTCTTCTTTTTTTTTTTTTTTTTTTGCTTCTTTTTTTTTAAATTATACTTTAAGTTCTGGGAAACATGTGCAGAACGTGCAGTTTTGTTACATAGTGGTTTGCTGGCATGGTGGTTTGCGGCACCCATCAACCCGTCACCTACATTAGGTATTTCTCCTGATGTTATCACTCCCCTAGCCCCCCACCACACGACAGGCCCCAGTGTATGATGTTCCCCTCCCTATATCAATGTGTTCTCATTATTCAACTCCCACTTATGAATGAGAACATGCAGTGTTTGGTTCTCTGTTCTTGCGATAGTTTGCTGAGAATGATGGTTTCCAGCTTCATCCATGTGCCTGCCAATGACATGAACTCATCCTTTTTTATGGCTGCATAGTATTCCATGGTGTATATTTGCCACATTTTCTTTATCCAGTCTATTATTGATGGACATTTGGGTTGGTTCCAAGTCTTTGTTATTGTGAATAGTGCTGCAATAAACATACGTGTGCATGTGTCTTTATAGTAGAATGATTTATAATCCTTCTGGTATATACCCACAAATGGGATTGCTGGGTCAAATGGTATTTCTACTTCTAGATCCTTGAGGAATTGCCACACTGTCTTCCACAATGGTTGAACTAATTTACACTCCCACCAATAGTGTAGAAGTGTTCCTATTTCTCCACATCCTCTCCAGCATCTGTTGTTTCCTGGCTTTTTAATGATCACCATTCTAACTGGCATGACATGGCATCTCATTGTGGTTTGATTTGCATTTCTCTAATGGCCAGTGATGATGAGCATTTTTTCATATATCTGTTGGCTGCATAAATGTCTTCTTTTGAGAAGTGTCTGTTCATATCCTTTGCCCACTTATTGATGGGGTTGTTTTTTTCTTATAGATTTGTTTAAGTTCTTTGTAGATTCTGGATATTAGCCCATTTGTCAGATGAATAGATTGCAAAAATATTCTCCCATTCTGTAGGTTGCCTGTTCACTCTGATGATAGTTTCTTTTGCTGTGCAGAAGCTCTTTAGTTTAATAAGATGCCATTTGTCAATTTTGACTTTTGTTGCCATTGCTTTTGGTGCTTTAGACATGAAGTCTTTGCCCATGCCTATGTCCTGAATGGCATTGTCCAGGTTTTCTGCTAGGATTTTTATGGTCCTAGGTCTTACATTTAAGTCTTTGATCCACCTCGAGTTGATTTTTGTATAAGGTATAAGGAAGGGGTCCAGTTTCACTTTTCTGCATATGGCTAGCCAGCTTCACCAACACCATTTATTAAACAGGGAATCTTTTTACCATTGCTTGTTTGTGTCAGTTTTGTCAAAGACCAGATGGTTGTAGATGTGTGGTGCTATTTCTGAGGACCCTGTTCTGTTCCATTGGTCTATATATCTGTTTGGTACCAGTACCATGCCGTTTTGATTACTGTGGCCTTGTAGTATAGTTTGAAGTCAGGTAGCGTGATGAATCCAGCTTTGTTCTTTTGGCTTAGGATTGTCTTGGCTATGTGGGCTCTTTTTTGACTCTATATGAAGTTTAAGGTAGTTTTTTCCAATTCTGTGAAGAAAGTCAGTGGTAGCTTGATGGGGATAGCATTGAATCTATAAATTACTTTGGGCAGTATGGCCATTTTCACGATATTGATTCTTCCTATCCATGAGCATGGAATGTTTTCCGATTTGTTTGTGTCCTCTCTTATTTCCTCAAGCAGTGGTTTGTAGTTCTCCTTGAAGCAGTCCTTCACATCGCTTGTAAGTTGGATTCCTAGGTACTTTATTCTCCTGGTAGTAATTGTGAATGGGAGTTCACTCATGATTTTGCTCTCTTTGTCTGTTGTTGGTGTATAGGAAGGCTTGTGATTTTTGCACACTGATTTTGTACCCTGAGACTTTCCTGAAGTTGCTTATCATCTTAAGGAGATTTTGGGCTGAAACGATGGGGTTTTCTAAATATACAATCATGTCATCTGCAAACAGAGACAATTTGACTTCCTCTCTTCCTATTTGAATACACTTTATTTCTTTCTCTTGCCTGATTGCCCTGGCCAGAACATCCAATACTATGTTGAATAGGAGTGGTGAGAGAGGGTATCCTTGTCTTGTGCCAGTTTTCAAAGGGAATGCTTCCAGTTTTTCCACATTCAGTATGATATTGGCTGTGGGTTTGTCATAAATAGCTCTTATCATTTTTAGATATGTTCCATCAATACCTAGTTTATTGAGAGATTTTAGCATGAAGGGCTGTTGAATTTTGTCAAAGGCCTTTTTGCATCTATTGAGATAATCATGTGGTTTTTTTCATTGGTTCTCTTTATGTGATGCATTACGTTTATCAATTTGCATATGTTGAACTAGCCTTGCATCCCAGGTATGAAGCTAACTTGATCGTGGTGGATAAGCTTTTTGATGTGCTGCTGGATTTGGTTTGCCAGTATTTTATTGAGAATTTTCACATCGATGTTCATCAGAGATACTGGCCAGAAGTTTTCTTTTTTTGTTGTGACTCTGCCAGGTTTTGGCAACAGGACGATGCTGGCCTCATAAAATGAGTTAGGGAGGATTCCTTCTTTTTCTGTTGATGGAATAGTTTCAGAAGGAATGAATGGTACCAGCTCTTCTTTGTACCTTTGGTAGAATTTGATTGTGAATCTGTCTAGTCCTGGGCTTTTTTTGGGTGGTAGGCTATTAATTATTGCCTCAATTTCAGAACTTGTTATTGATTTATGCAGGGATTTGACTTCTTCCTGGTTTAGACTTGGGAGGGTGTATGTGTCCAGGAATTTATTCATTTCTTCTAGATTTTCTAGTTTATTTGCATAGAGGTGTTTATAGTATTCTCTGATGGTACTTTGTATTTTGGTGGGATCAGTGGTGGCATCCCCCTATATCATTTTTTATTGCACCAATTTGATTCTTCTCTCTTTTCTTCTTTATTAGTCTGGCTAGTTGTCTCTCTACTTTGTTGATCCTTTCAAAAAAACAGCTTCTGAATTCACTGATTTTTTGAAGGGTTTTTTGTGTCTCTATCTCTTTCAGTTCTGCTCTGATCTTAGTTATTTCTTGTCTTCTGTTAGATTTTAAATTTGTATGCTGTTTCTTCCGTAGTTCTTTTAATTGTGATGTTAGGGTGTCAATTTTAAATCTTTCCTGCTTTCCCTTATGGGCATTTAGTGCTATAAATTTCCCTCTACACACTGCTTTAAATGTATCCCAGAGATTCTGGTATGTTGTGTCTTTGTTCTCATTGGTTTCAAAGAATCTTTATTTCACCTTCATTTTGTTATTTACCCAGTAGTCATTCAGGAGCAGGTTGTTCAGTTTCCATGCAGTTGTGCAGTTTTGAGTGAGTTTCTTAATCCTGAGTTCTAATTTGATTGCACTGTGGTCTGAGGGACTGTTTGTTATAATTTCCATTCTTTTGCATTTGCTAAGGAGTTTTTTATTTCCAATTATGTGGTCAATTTTAGAATAAGTGCGATGAGGTGCTGAGAAGAATGTATATTCTGTTGACTTGGGGTGAAGAGTTCTGTAGATGTCTATTAGGTCTGCTTGGTCCAGAGCTTAGTTCAAGTCCTGAATATCCTTGTTAATTTTCTGTCTCATTGATCTGCCTAATATTGACTGTGGGGTGTTAAAGTCTCCCACCATTATTGTGTGGGAGTCTAAGTCTCTTTGTAGGTCTCTGAGAACTTGCTTTATGAATCTGGGTGCTCCTGTATTGGGTGCATATATATTTAGGATAGTTAGCTCTTCTTGCTGCATTGATCCCTTTACCATTATATTGTGCCCTTGTTTGTCCCTTTTCATCTTTGTTGGTTTCAAGTCTGTTTTATCAGAGATTAGGATTACAACTCCTGCTTTTTTTTTTTTTTGCTTTCCATTTGCTTGGTAAATTTTCCTCCATCCCTTTATTTTGAGCCTATATGTGTCTTTGCACATGAGATGGGTCTCCTGAATACAGCACATTGATGAGTCTTGACTCTTTATCCAATTTGTCAGTCTGTGTTTTTTAATTGGGGCATTTAGCCCATTTACATTTAAGGTTAATATTATTATATGTGAATTTAATCCTGTCATTATGAAGCTAGCTGGTTGTTTTGCCCATTAGTTGATGCAGTTTCTTCATAGTGTCGATATTCTTTACAATTTGTTATGTTTTTGCAGTGGCTGGTACCAGTTGTTCCTTTCCATGTTTAGTGCTTCCTTCAGGAGCTCTTGTAAGGCAGGCCTGGTGGTGACAAAATCTCTCAGTATTTGCTTGTCTGTAAAGGATTTTATTTCTCCTTCACTTATGAAGCTTAGTTTGGCTGGATATGAAATTCTGGGTTGAAAATTCTTTTCTTTAAGAATGTTGAATATTGGCCCCCACTCTCTTCTGGCTTGTAAGGTTTCTGCAGAGAGATCTGCTGTTAGTCTGACAGGCTTCCCTTTGTGGGTAACCCAACCCTTCTCTCTAGCTGCCCTTAATATTTTTTCCTTCATTTCAACCTTGGTGAATCTGACAATTATGTGTCTTGGGGTGCTCTTCTCAAGGAGTATCTTTGTGGTGTTTTCTGTATTTCCTGAATTTGAATGTTGGCCTGTCTTGCTAGGTTGGGTAAGTTCTCCTGGATAATATCCTGCAGAGTGTTTTCCAACTTGGTTCCATTCTCATCACTTTCAGGTACACCAATCAAACATAGATTTGGTCTTTCACATAGTCCCATAATTCTTGGAGGCTTTGTTCATTCCTTTTTATTCTTTTTTCTCTAATCTTGTCTTCTTGCTTTATTTCATTAAGTTGATCTTCAATCACTGATAATACTTTCTTCCACTTGATTGATTCAGCTATTGAAATTGTGTATGCTTCACGAAGTTCTCGTGCTACGTTTTTCAGCTCCATCAGGTCATTAATGTTCTTCTCTACACTGGTTATTCTAGTTAGCAATTCATCTAACCTTTTTTCAAGGTTCTTTGCTTCCTTGCATTGGGTTAGAACATGCTCCTTTAGCTCGGAGGAGTTTGTTATTACTCACCTTCTGAAGCCTACTTCTGTTAATTCATCAAACTCATTCTCCATCCAGTTTTGTTCCCTTGCTGGCAAGGAGTTGTGATCCTTTGGAGGAGAAGAGGTATCCTGGTTTTTGGAATTTTCAGCCTTTTTGCTCTGGTTTCTCCCCATCTTTGTGGATTTATCTACCTTTGCTCTTTGGTGTTGGTGACCTTTGGATGGGGTCTTTGAGTGGCCGTGCTATTCCTTTCTGTTTGTTAGTTTTCCTTCTGACAGTCAGTCCCCTCTGCTGCCAGTCTGCTGGAGTTTGCTGGAGGTCCACTCCAGACCCTGTTTGCCTGGGTATCACCAGCGGAGGCTGCAGAACAGCAAAGATTGCTGCCTGCAATCTTTCGTCTGGAAGCTTTGTCCTAGAGGGGCACCTGCCAGATGCCAGCCAGAGCTGTATGAGCTGTCTGTTGGCCCCTACTGGGAGGTGTCTCCCAGTCAGGATACACGGGGGTCAGGGACCCACTGGAGGAAGCAGTCCGACCCTTAGCAGAGCTCGAATGCTGTGCTGGGAGGTCCGCTGCTCTCTTCAGAGCTGTCAGGCAGGCACGTTTAAGTCTGCTGAAGCTGCACCCACAGCCACCCCTTTCCCCAGGCGCTCTGCCCCAGGGAGATGGGGGTTTTATCTATAAGTCCCTGACTGGGGCTGCTGCCTTTTTTTTCGGAGATGCCCTGCCCAGAGAAGAGAAATCCTGCAGTCTGACCACATCAGCCTTGCTGAGTTGCAGGGGGCTCAGCCCAGTTCAAATTTCCTGGCTGCTTTGTTTACACTGTGAGCCTAAAACTGCCTACTCAAGCCTCAACAGTGGTGGACACCCCTTCCCCCACCAAGCTCGAGCATCCCAGGTCAATCTCAGACCGCTGCTGTGAAGATCAATCTCAGACCGCTGCTGTGCTGGCAGCAAGAATTTCAAGCCAGTGGATCTTAGTTTGCTGGGCTCCATGGGGGTGGGACCTGCTGAGCCAGACCACTTGGCTCCCTGGCTTCAGCACCCCTTTCCAGGGGAGTGAACAGTTCTGTCTTGCTGGCGATCCAGGTGCCACTGGGGTATGGAAAAAAAGAACTCCTGCAGCTAGTTTGGTGTCTGCCCAAATGGCCACTCAGTTTTGTGCTTGAAACTCAGGGACCTGGTGGGGTAGGCACCGCAGGGAATCTCCTGGTTTGCAGGTTGCGAAGACCACGGGACAAGCATAGTATCTGTGCCAGAGTTCCTCAGGCTCAGTCCCTCACAGCTTCCCTTAGGTAGGGAAGAAAATTCCCTGACCCTTTGTACTTCCTGGGTGAGGCGATGCCCCACCCTGCTTCGGCTCACCCTCCATGGGCTGCACCCACTGTCCAACCAGTCCCAGTGAGATGAACTGGGTACCTCAGTTGGAAATGCAGAAATCACCCACCTTCTGCATCAATCTTGCTGGGAGCTGCAGACCAGAGCTGTTCCTATTTGGCCATCTTGCCAGCAATCTCCAAGCCTTGATTCTAAGTGTCTCTCCAGGGCCTCTCTTCTGCAACCTGTGCAGCCCCAATCCACTCCTCTTCACAGCAGTGGTTTGCGTGATGTCTCAGCACGTAACCAGGCTCTTCCTGTTGATTTGGGCAGCAACAAGCATAACTTCGTTGTTTGATTCCCTTTCCCTCAGTGAATGATTACTGGACTCTACAGGAGACACTGATAAAATTGCTAAAGATGCTAAAAGGAACAATAGTGTGTCTCTGTCTTGAGAGTGAAAATAGAAGGGTACATTCTGACCGTGAGTATTTAGCCATCTCATTTGGTCTTAGCCAGAAACGTCTCTGAACCTCCAAAATGACAAAATCAATCTTATTGATAATTCACTCTGGCAAACAGATTCACTAAATAGTCTTCTACTTAATAAAAATAACCCACATTTGCAAAAACTCCTTGGTTAATAGTACTTCATTTAATGACCACAAAACCCTTTGATAACACATTATTTTTAAAGATTATCAAAAGTGAAGTTCAGTGGAATTAACTGATTTGGCTAATGCTTCATGGCTGATAGATGGCAGGGCCAGGTCATTTGAATCTAAATCCCACCTTCTCTTTACCGCCTCTGCTGTAAATAATGAAATTCACTGGCTTTATACTGCTGTGTTAATTATATGACTGTATTGGTATAATACTGGAAAAAAAGTTTTCAAATGTTGCATGCTGTGCTATATCCTCACAAATCTATGGAGGTTAGAAAGAATAAAAAGGAGTCATAGAAGAATGGAAATAGCATGGGATTTAGGGTCTGACTAGTCTGAGCCAGAATCCTCACTACTTATGTGACTTTAGGCAAAGTACTCAACAACCGTGGACTTTGGTTTTCTCATAAAATGGAGATGATAATTCTTACTCAATGCATGTGTTACGAGAATTAGAAATTATAACAAAATAAAAAGAATGTCTTATATTCATGGCACCTAACAAATACTAGCTTTTATTAGCTATTATATTCACTAACTTCAATATCATTTTATTTAAATAAATAAAAGGTAGGGATTTCATACAATCCCAGAATAATCTGTGAGTTTGGGATCTGACTTAGAAGGTGTAGTGTACAAAATAACAGAAAACAGGCCTTGTGTCTTTACAGATGGCAAAAAAAAGATGATGTTTTATCTGCTCTTGTTAACAACTTAATGTTTTCCCATTGTCTAGACACTAAACTGTTCTATTGTCTGTGAAAATGAGTTTGGTTTCAGAAATAAGTTCTAGAAATATTGAAACTTTAGAAGACATTGGGCACTTTGTTTTGTTAACCATCTGACAGTGATATACTCAATTTTGCATCTGATTTCCCCCCCATCCCTGTCATTGTCAATTACTTTGTACTATATCAGGATTTGGAAAACAGTTAATCAGGTTGGATTGCTAGGCAGCCTTGAATGTGCCTTTGATTTAATCACAAACACATGCTGCTGCATTCATCAATGTTCCCTTTATGTAAGCTTCTTCATTATTGTGATGCTTTACCTTTGGCCATAGCATGCCTGTTTGCTGATTTCCATGTCAGAGAAAAATGTTACATAACCGAAGTACTCACAGGAATGAGCAACCAAAACTAAGGAGTAGAGTCAATGTAAAGATGTAACTTAGCAGAAAAGTTCAACTATTCCAAATCTATGAAATCTGTATTCGAAAATGTTATATGTCAAGAGATAGTAACAATGCCTGCATTCCACCAGGCCATACTTCTCTGGTTAAAGCAATACAATGGTTGAAGAAGTACAATGACAATATAAAACGAAATTTCAAGGATGGGCTCAAATAATGGAGCAAAGAACACTACAGGTATTGCATGAAGACACTAAAGGTAAGAAAACTATGGCAATATTATTTTATTATGGCCTTTATTTTTTTAAATTAAAGACTATTCTATTTTTTGTAAGTGAATTTAACAACAATGACTTTGTAGAATATCTGTGTAGGAACTAGGAAGACTCACATAATTATTGGTTCTTCATGTCTCTCAGCTACTTCCAGCTGGAAATGTGAAAATGTGAAAGTTGTGTTGGCATTCATCAATGCAGCCAGTTCAGGCAATTCCTGGCACTTGTCCCTGTTTTTCTTGACACTTTTCTGGGTGTCACTTTCTATGTTTAAAATGGAGAGTTTGGACATCTAAAGCTATTTCCAACTCACCATTTGCAAATTTTGTAGCATTTTATATTTAACTCACTTATTATCTCTTATGAGCCCCATATTAAACTTTTGAGATAGGTCAGGAAGATATTCTTATCTTCATTTAACCCACGAAGAAACTGCTCTCCAGAAGCCACTGCCAAGCAAGTCATTCTAAGTTTCACTGCTAAAAACTAGACTGCTAGACAACCTACTACTTTGAAGAAGGCATTTTTAAAAGTGCTATTTTTATTCAATGTGACATGCAGTATTATTGAAATGCAGATAAATTTTCAGTCAAACACTAAGATAAAGTAGCTTCTCTGTGACCAAGGATTTAACTTGATTAACTGGCAATTTCGAGTGTTTAAGGGTAGAAATTAGCAGCTTGACTGTGTAGGGCAATGGTTTAATATAAAAAAGGGAGCATTCAGAGAGAACACAAGAAGGTGTGTCTCTGGGAATGAAAGTACTTTATAACATCAGTGGACAGCCTAGAGCTATGTGAGTTTCTTCTTTCTCATTCAAATTCTTTCTTAGCAACCCTTCTCAAAAATAAAATAGAGTGGGGTGCAGTGGGTGGCACATGCTTATTGTCCCAGCTACTCAGGAGGCTGAGGGAGGAGGATCCTTTGAGCCCAGGAATTTGAGGCCAGCTTGAGCAACATAAAGAATACAGTTCTTCATCCACGACTCTGTAGGGCCAGCCTCTAGAAATACTGCCACCAGTCCACCTATGACCTTGGAATTTCAGGGTCCAGAAACACAGAGATCCACCCTCAACTTTCCATTAGGGAACCAAGAAAAAGCTGGCCAGCTCCTGACACCACTGCCACTACCTGTAGTAATTAAAAACACATTTTAAAAATTTGTATACTTTTCCCTTCAAGCAGTAGAGCTTAATTCCCCTCTCCTTGAGAGATCACTGGACTTAATGACTCTCTTACACAGAAATACAGCAGCCACAGGAAAAAATGAAATAAAATTCTGACACAGTTTGATCTCTCACTTTTATGCCAAAGCAGAAAGATTCATTTATTTCTTATTTATACTATTATAACATCATCCCCAATTTTTCAACTGTAATGTGATTTCAAAAATGAAGGCTGACTAGCTATGACAAGCCCACATTACAGTGACTCTGGCCCTTGAGTCTTCTGTGGCATCATAAATGTGAACTCAAAGTTATCTTCAAGGTAAAACCAGCTTAATTGTCCCATAGAACTGATGTTTATGGTTTATCTGAATAAACATAAAAATTGATCCTCCCAGTCTTAAAACTTGAGAAAGGTACAATTGTCTTATCTGAATTCCTTTCTCAGAAAACCAACCATCAGGCTTTCCAGATAATATCAAGGAACTGAAACACACCAGATCACTGCATCTGAACAATGACATGCCAGACAGGTGGCAGACCCCTCACCCACCTGCCTCCTGTTGACCAACTTCTCTTCTTACCCGCCTCTAATTCCTGTTTTCCCACACATGGTTACATTTCTTCCCTGCTAGATAAACCCCAATTTTAGTCATTCAGGAAGATGGATTTGAGACTGATCTCCATTTCCTCAGCTGGAGCACCTTACTAAAGCCTTCTTCCCTGGCAATACTTGTTAACTCAGTGATTGGCTTTCTATGTGTGAGCACCCCTAGACCGAACCCCTGGTGTTTTGGTAACAAAGGTAAGCTATAGGTGTAATAGGAGGCATAAGATTGATTTTTTTCTCCACAAACCAGAATGTATGTATGCAATTGAATTTTAGACCCTTCAAAGTAGGCATCATGGAGAGGATAGATCGTGCTGCTGATGCTCAAAATATTTTTGGAAATGCCTTTAGAAAAAATTTGAAAGGCACAAAAGTTTGTCTCATTGTGGTCAGACAGTGCATATATACTTGTGTGTGCATGTGTGTGACTAAAAAAGATTTTTAGTGACTAAAAAAAATTGCCCAAGCTTGATTATTAACTATATGCACAAGAATTGACTTTGGGTACTCTTGGAAATAACTAAAATTCAATTCCACCTTTAAAAATAAAAATGTGATATTCAAGAGGAAGGTACTCAGCAAGTGCTAAGTGTTCAATATCATTATTCAATTGAAATAAATGTGATGTAGCCCCTTGAGAGTTAGAAAAATTCTCTCATACAGAATTCTCAGTCTCTTGCTTTCATCCTCCAGTATTTTGAGCCTTTTTTTTTTTTTTTTTTTGGAGATGGAGTCTGACTCTGTCACCAGGCTGGAATGCAATGGCATGATGTCAGCTCACTGCAACCTCCACCTCCCGAGTTCACGCCATTCTCCTGCCTCAGCCTCCCAAGTAGCTGGGACTACAGGCACCCACCACACGCCCGGCTAATTTTCTGTAGTTTTAGTACAGATGGGGTTTCACCATGTTAGCCAGGATGGTCTCAATCTCCTGCCCTCATGATCCACCCACCTCGGCCTCCCAAAGTGCTGGGATTACAGGCGTGAGCCACCGTGCCCGGCCAAGCCATTCTATTCTTACGTGGAAGGAGTATAGAGTCCTAATATTTGTTGAATACAAGAGAGTGCAAGTTAGTGCATTTTCATTTAGCCCTCATGCTCCACTGAGAAATAGGCATTATTACTACCATTTAACACAGTAATTGAGCAAATGAGGCCCAGGAAGGTATGGTAGTTTGGTAGTGAGTAACGAAGCAAGCAAAATGCCCAAACTCATTTGGGCTTAAAAGCCAGTATTCTTTTGATCATATTGCCACAACTCTAGAAGTAACCAAGTTCATTTTGGAGGTGTATTAGTCCATTTTCACACTGTTATAAAGAATACCTGAGACTGGGCAATTTGTAAAGAAAAGAGGTTTAATTGACTCACAGTTCCACATGGCTGGGGATGCCTCCAGAAACTTACAATCATAGTGGAAGGCAAAGGAGGAGCAAACACCTTCTTCACAAGGCAGCAGGAGAGAAAGAGCAAGCACAGGAGAAACTGCTACTTTCAAAACCATCAGATCCCATGAGAACTCCCTCACTATCATGAGAACAGCATGGAGGAAACCACCCTCATGATCCAATCACCTCCCACTAGGTCCCTCCCTCAACATGTGAGGATCAATTCAAGATGAGATTTGGGTGAAGACACAAAGCCAAACCATATCATTCCACCCCTGCCCCCTCCCAAATCTCACATCCTTCTCACATTCCAAAATACAATCATGTCTTCACAATAGTCCCCCAAAGTCTACAGCCATTACAGCATTAACCCAAAAGTCCAAGTCCAAAGTCTCAACTGAGACAAGGCAAGTCCCTTCCACCTAGGAGCCTGTAAAATAAAAAACAAGTTAGTTATTTCCAATATACAATGGGGTTATAGGCATTGGGTAAATATTCCCCTTCCAAATGGGAGAAATTGGCCAAAGCAAAGGGGCCACAGGCCCCACTCAAGTCCAAAACCTGGCAAGTCCCTCATAAAATCTTAAGGCTTCAAAATAATCTCCTTGGACTCCATGTCTCACTTCCAGGGCAAGCCAATACAAGAAGTGGGCTCCCAAGTCCTTCAGCAGTTCCACCCCTGTGGCTATGCAGGGCATACCCCACACAGCTGCTTTCACTGGATGGCTTTGAGTACTTGCAGCTTTTCTAGGCACACAGTGCAAGCTGTTGGTGGATCTACTATTCTGGAGTCTGGAGGATGGTGGCCCTCTTCTCACAGCTTGGCTAGGCAGTGCCCCAGTGGGTACTCTGTATGGGGGCTCCAACCCTGTATTTCCCCTCTGCATTACCCTAGTAGAGATTCTCCATGAGGGCTCCACCCCTGCAGCAGACTGCTGCCTGTACTCCAAGTGTTTCCATATCCTCTGAAATCTAGGTGGAGGTTCCCAAACCTCAACTCTTGTTGTTTGCACACCCACAGGCCCAACACCAAATGGACACTGCCAAGTCTTGGGGCTTGCACTCTCTGAAACAATGGCCCAGGCTGTACCTTGGCCCCTTTCAGCCACCTCTGGAGCTGAAGCAGCTGTGAAGCAGGGCACCATGTCCAGGGTGTGGAGGGAGTGGCCTAGACCCAGCCCATGAAACCATTTTTCCCTCCTAGGCCTCAGGGCCGGTGATGGGAGACACTGCCATGAAGCTCTCTGAAATGCCCTGGAGACATTTTACCCATTGTCTTGATGATTAACATTGGCTCCTCGCTACTTATGCAGATTTCTTCAGCTGGCTTGAATTTCTCCCCAGAAAACGGGTTTTTTTTTTCTACCACATGGTCAGGATGCAAATTTTTCAAAGTTTTACACTCTGCTTCCCTTTTAAACATAAGTTCCAATTTCATACTATCTCTTTGTGAATGCATACAACTGTACACTTTCAGAAAAAGTCAGGTCACATCTTAAATGCTTTGCTGCTTAGAAATTTCTTCTGCCAGATACTCTAAATCATACCGCTCAAGTTCAAAGTTCCACAGATCTCTAGGGCAGGGACAAAATGCCACCAGTCTCTTTGCTAAAGTATAGCAAGAGTGACCTTTGCTCCAGTTTCCAATAAGTTTCTCATCTCCATCTGAGAACACCTCAGCCTAGACTTCATTGTCCATACCACTATTAGCATTTTGGACAAAACCATTCAGCAACTCTCTAGAAAGTTCCAAACTTTCCCACATCTTCCTGTCTTCTTCCGAGCCCTCCAAACTGTTCCAACCTCTGCCTATTACCCAGTTCCAAAGTCGCTTCCACATTTTCAGGTTATTTTTATAGCAGTGCTCCACTCCTGGTACCCTACTTTCTGTATTAGTCTCTTTTCACACTGTTATAAAGAATACCTGAAACTGGGTAATATAAAGAAAAGAGATTTAATAACTCACAGTTCCACATGGCTGAGGAGGCCTCAGGAAATTTACAATCATGGTGGGAGGTGAAAGAGAAGCAAGCACCTTCTTCACAAGATGGCAGGAGAGAGAGAGAGAGCAGAGGAAACTGCCACTTTTAAAACCATCAGATCTCACGAGAACTCCCTCACTATCATGCAAACAGCATGGGGGAAACCACCCCCATAAATTGGGGTCCCTCCCTTGCCACATGGGGATTGCAATTTGAGATGACATTTGGGTGGGGACACAGAGCCAAATCATCTCAGGAGGTATGAATTCTGACACTATATATTTTTAATGAATTAAATGACTTTGCAATCATACCTCATATTTCAGAAATACCATATTTTTGGGGACTTTGGTATATATATATAGAGAGAGAGAGTTCGATTTCATTTATTCTTTTCACAGCAGTCCTTTCCTTTCTTGGTTTCCATTTATCTTATGTGGCTCATAAAACATTATTTATACCCTTTTAACTGAATTAGCTAAAAGGAAAACCTAAAGCAATTCCTAGTAATCTGAATAATGTTCATCATAAGAAAAATGCAAACTGTCAAAAACCATGCCCTATATATGGGCAGACACTGCTAACTTCAGTCCTTCCCACCATTAGCCTTTCTGAGTTGCCACCATACCTTCATCCTCAGGTTTTTTTCAATGAGTAAAGAAAGAGGGAGAACACTTTCTTTCCTCTGCCATCATTGATTATTTCATTACGTAAAAAGAAGGTATCAAACAGATTTGAAGGAAGTAGGGCATAACATGTTTATCAGGCAGAACAGAGAACTTTAACAAAGGCAGAGGCTTTGGGGTACAGAGTGCAGTCTGATTAAATGTGCATTACTCACCAGCCCAACTCAAGTCTATGCTGTTAATCCCCATGGAGGCCTTTCAAACAGCACACCTGGAAATGAGTGAAAAGAAATGTTCTCCAGAGATGAGATCAGTTTCTTCAATTCAAGGCAAATGCTTAAAATAAGAGATAAAATTGTGCCAGGCATCAGTGGGTTTTTAGTGATTACTTGGTTTACTGTCCATGCATGACATAAACATTGTAACTCCTTTTGGAGGGAAGCTGAGCAAAAAAGCTTTTTGCATGGTTGTATATGATTTGTTGCAAACACAGACATATTCAAAGGTAGTTAACTAGAATTTATAGAATGCTAAGGCATATTTTTTCATACATTTTTTTCTTCCTTAAATATTAAAATAATAGTAAACATTAAAACAATAGTAAACATTATTTTTAAAGACTTTGCCTTAGATGTAGTCTACTTATCTTTTCCATAAAGGCAGGAAAAAATAATACCCCTACAAGATATGTACCATTTATCTTGGCAAATACATAAATCCTGTGTATTTATTATCATTAGGAATGTCATAGTGGAGCAAATAAAATTTCAGGAAAACAAAGATTGTACCTAAGGTGATAAAAGTTAGGCACATACAGACACCCTTATTCTGCAAACAAATCTGTCTAAAATGTATTTCTCTGACTTTTTAAAAGGAGTGTGATCATTTAACTTTTACTTAGTGTCATATGTTATCATTATAGACATTGGTTTTGGTATATTGTATTTTGGTTCTCAGTAATGACCTTCAGTGCTAATAAAATATGTAAATAAATTTTCCTAGGTGCCTATATTTATGTAATTGAGGATTTTGCAATTTTCTGTGTTCCAAAGGCTGTGATTTCCCAATATATTGGCTTCTCAGTGAAACCTCCCAATAGCACACCCTCCTCACCTGCCCACACTTACGAGCGCACACTCAACACAACACATGCATTCATGTCCATCAGTCTCTCTCTATCTCTACTCTATCTCTATCTCTATTTCTCCCTCATTACATCTAATTCCCTGCCTTCTGAAACCTAGGAAGTACCAAAGATCACCAGAGAAACCAAATAAGCAAACTTGTTAAATCAAGATTTACATAATTCAAGGTGTACCCTAAGGCAGGTTCCAATTTCATCCTACAGGATTTCCTCACTACCCAAAGAGGACTCCTCTTATTTTGAGTATGTAGCTGTCTAAGGAATCATTAAGAATGCCAGATATCCAACCACCAGATAGACGGGGCGTGACTTTTCTATCTCCATCCAGTAATTTGGTTGAAATTTCTTTCTTTACTTGGGGCTAAATATTCTCACTACACCCTAATTATCCTGTACATTGGCAAACAAGATTCTTTTTCTATCCTCTTTCACACAATTGTAATGTATTATTTCTCTTCAAATATCTGATTTGCTTAATTTAAAAATTCCCAAACAGTATTTTACTGAATTTTCAAACACAAATTGAATATGAGTGAATTGTTCCAAGTTTTCTTTCCACTTTAGGAAATAATGATCTCATCCTTAATTGTACTGCCACAGCCCCAAAGCTGTAAATAATAATGTCTCAATCAAACTAATTAATTAAATAAATCAGGCAAAGTGACCCCAAGGAGAAATATTTAATAAAATATTTGTATTTTTTTGTGAGGAAGTGATTAGGAGGATTTTGTTTGCTATAAGCCTCTATGAGGAAAATGAATGACTGAAAACCAAACTGAGAGATTTAATTTTTTTAATCACCTTAAAAATCTGTCCTGGGTCAATGCAAATTTAGACTCATCTCTTAAAAACCCTTTATATCTCCACTTATGGTCCAATCCAAATTGATGTTCACAATGTTATTCCTTAGCCATTGTGAGAGCCTTAGTCACCTAAGAAAAAAATCAAGTATATTCAGTATATTCTACTCACTAGGGTATAACAGCAGCAATAAACTTCTGGAAAATTCTTAACAATAGTTAAACCATAATTGTCTTCTGATTAACTGTGACTTGACCATACAGTTTGCTTATCCAGAATTGCCTCTTTACCAAATTAAGATTAGTCAAGCTTTTGCCATATGCTTCTTTCTTCTTTAAAATACTTCATATGGTTCTCAAATGTCAAAATCTATTATATTGCTACTTTCTGAAATGTATTTTTGTGTAACCTACCTCGTACAAGAAAAAATTTGATTGTTTAAAAAATTCAAGCAATACAACCAGATAGAATTAGTTTAAAATAGGTTAGAAATCTGAGACATAGATTAATAGGTGTAGGAAAGTTAAGCTGAGACCTGGAGTGAGGTTAACACAAGGCATGATATAGAATTCTTTACTTTTGCTAGTATAAACTATTATTTTTGTCTTTAATCCTTTTAGCTGCCAAGCATTTACTCTGTAATTCTTCATTTCACAGAAAACCAAAAGAGCCATTGTGCTCAAGGGAGTAAGAGCCTACTAATATTAGTTAAAACCAGCTTTCAAAATCCCAACAGGAAAACTGAACAATCATAAAATGATTGTAAAACCTTTACAGATCATAAAATGCCAGAGGCAGAGTGAAGTGGGCAGTGTCTCCAGAAGCCATTCTGTGCAGATCCACAAAGCTACTAGTCTTGGCCCACTAGAGTGCAAGGGGAAGAGGCATAATCACATTACTTTGTCCCCAGATACCATTGACCCTTAGTCTGTGTGTTAGTCTGTTTTCACACTGCTGATAAAGACAAACCCTAGACTGGGCAATTTACAAAAGAAAGATGTTTAATGGATTCACAGTTCCACATGGCTGGGGAGGGCTCACAATCATAGTGGAAGGTGAAAGTCACGTCTCACATGGTGGTGGGCAAGAGAAGAGAGCTTGTCCAGGGAAACTCCCCTTTATAAAACCATCAGATTGACTGGGCATGGTGGCTCATGCCTGTAATCCCAGCACTTTGGGAGGCCAAGGCAGGTGGATCACCTGAGGTCAGGAGTTCAAGACGAGCCTGGTCAATATGGTGAAACCCCATCTCTACTAAAAATACAAATTTAGCTGGGTATGGTGGCACATGCTTGTAATCCCAGCTACTTGGGAGGCTGAGGCAAGAGAATCACTTGAACCTGAGAGGCGGAGGTTGCAGTGAGCCGAGATCATGCCACTGCACTCCAGCCTGGGCGACGAGAGAAACTCCATCTCAAAAAATAAAATAAAATAAAATAAAATAAAATAAAATAAAATAAAATAAAATAAAACGATCAGATCTCAGGAGACTTATTCACTATCACAAGAATAAGATGGGAAAGACCCACCCCCATGATTTAATTACCTCCCAGCAGGTCCCTCCCGCGACACATGGGAGTTGTGGGAGCTACAATTCAAGAAGAGATTTGGGTGGGGACACACCCAAACCATATCAGTCTGTTACTGTAAAATATCCTCATTGTAGATTATATTTTATCTATTTTCCATATAGTCTAAAAAGATGACCCTCCCCCCACAAAAAAAAAACCTAGCCAGCAGAATTCTAGCTAGCACAAAGTGAAAATAATTTTTAAAAATTATATCCATGTAGGTAAACTAGCTTCCTTAATTTTTAGTTTTACTAAGAATATCATAAATATTTAGATTTCCTTACCTGATAAAAAGGATCAGGGGCTCTGGAGGCCAGGGCAAGGCCCTGGTATGGATACCAGAAGGGGCTTCCTAAGAAAGCAACAGGTTAGATCCTGGCAGACAGTCTAAAATCCACTTGCGAACCTGAATGGTGCAAGGCAATAGGAGGGAGGCAATTTATGTAGTCAAAGAAGCCAGAGAACAAGGGGAATAGAACTGGAATCATTGAAAGCAGAAGTGCAGTCTTTGGACAACACTTTCTTTATTCATTCCCTAAGGTCATCACTGCTGTGGGCCAGATGACAGCATTTAAAGATAACAAACAAATATGACAGTTATAAGGCTTAAAATGCAACCTAAATGCTGTCTGTCATATAATGGCTTTGGAATATATACCAGGTATCTTGTAAATCATAACTGAAGACATTCAGAACTGAAGAGAGTACTTCACCTAGTCTAAACTTGCTACTGCAGGGTTTCTGCATTTGCCCTCAAATTGTGATCATCTATATCCAAAAAGAGAGTGTTGATGGCTGAATAATGGATATTGGTCTTCCATAAGATGCAGGTGTTGTGATCCTCGCTTAGAATAGAGGAAAAAGATCTTAGGCTCAGTCTGTGTGTGTGTGTGTCGTGTTGAGACAAAGTCTCAAGGCAAGTGCAAGTAAAACTCAAAAAGAGCTTATTACTTTTTGATATGGTTTAGCTCCATGTCCCCACCCAAATCTCATGTTGAATTGTAATCTTCAGTGTTGGGGGAGGGGCCAGCTGGGAGGTGATTGGATCATGGGGGCGGATTTCCCCCTTGCTGTTCTTGTGATAATGAGGAAGTTCTCACTAGTTCCAGTTGTTTAAAAGTGTGGGGCACTTCCCCCTTGGCTCTCTCTCATGCTCCTCCATGTGAAGAAATGCTTGCTTCCTCTTTGCCTTCCGCCATGGTTATAAGTTTCCTGAGGTGTCCCAGCCATGCTTCATATATACCCTGCAGAACTGTGAGTCACTTAAACTGCTTTTCTTCATAAATTACCCAGTCTCAGGTAGTTCTTTATAGCAGTGTGAAAATGGACTAATACACTTATACATTTTACCGTGTCTGAAACATGGAGATTTTGGAAACCTTTCACATCTAAGAAAATGAAAACACATGTTATACTATCTTTGAATTAGGCATTTAAGGACAATGGAATAAATAGGATAAGACACTAAAGAAACCACATGAATCGACATACAGCAGAAATCCTTGTGAAAAGCCAGTGATCAAATTTGTACTCAAACTTCAGTTTGGATCATTTATACTTCAGAAGTAAAAGGTAGATTCTAGATTCAATGGAATGAGAATTACTATAGAAGGTAGGAGAGTTGAGTTCTACTACAACCTCTGCCATTAATGAGCAGGGTGACCTTGAACAATCCTCTAAATCTCCCTAGGCCTCAGTTTACTCCTCTGAAAAGTTAGGAAATTAAGATATAATATCTAAGTTCTGCTAGACCACAAATTGTGTGAGTCTAGCTCAGGTTTGAGAATTTTTGTGGTTGACATAATGGTGAAATGGCTTCCATTATAAGTTTTCTTTTCAGTTGAAGTAAAATCCATGGTAATTTGTTTAGAAAATTGAAGAAGAATATGAATTATGTTAGATGGGAGAATATTGTGAAGTATTTATTCTCTCTAGGTTGAAGTGTGCCTGTCAAACATATCTGGTTATACTGAGTCAATTTTTGCTTTTTTCCATATTGTAAGGGAGGGGAGAGGAATTGCTATTGAGATATGAGCTATTACACTATAATGGAGCCAATTCAGTTCAATATGACGGAAGAAAGAAAAACATTTACAAATTAGAGCCAACATCACATACACATATCCAGCAAGTCAGAGTGGTCCCACAGAATATAATAATTATCATCTCATAATGGTCTGGGTTACATATTAAGTCAGCTTCATACTCACACTTGGTTTATATAATTCAATTCAGTTAACGTTTTTTAGCACCTTCTATGTGCATATCCCTATCCTAGGCACTGTGGGGAAGGCAAAAATGCACAAGATATGGCACTTCTAACAAAGATTCTTTGTTTGACCAAGCTTTAGCCAGGTTTCTGAACCTTCTCCTAGGCCCATCTGTGCACTTCCTTATAAAATTTAGTTCTGGCAAAGAACCCTGCTAAGTCAGTTTATCAAAAACCCTCCATGCTAAATATCTGATCATCTTTGATATTTGATTGGATTCTTCATCCTCCATCATTCCCTAGGTGATATCTGATTACCCTGGTCTGTCTTCCTCAAGAATCCTGTTAGGTCAGTTTAGCCAGAATCCCTTCTACCCCTGATATATCCTTTTATTAATTTTCCATCCATTGACCCCCACCCTGCTCCTTGACTATAAATTCTCACTTGCCCATGCTGTATTCAGAATTCAGTCCAACCTTTCTCTCCCACTGCAAGACCCCATTGCACTGGTCCCTATACCTGGTGGTATAGGGATCACTAAATGAAGTGAATAAAGTCTGCCACTTGAATAAAGTCAGCCTCAACATCTTTAACGAGTGGTATGAATATTTTTTTTCTCTAACTCTTCCCACCAAGACCTCATAGAATAGGAGAAAGTTGGAAGGAGGTTGTAGGAAAATGAGAAATACATATAAAATGCTAAGGCAAGATATGCTAATGAATACTATCAGCAAAGTGCAAAGTTAAGGAGAGATTCCACCTTGGAGAAAGTAGAAAGGATTTTGCAATTGTTGGTGTCAGTTCTCGATGTTGAAATTTGGGTAGGACTCCAACAGTGGGGCCAGGGTGGAGATGGAGGAAGCCATTTCAAGGCAGCAGAAGCAAACTCTTAACAAGGGAGGAAAATGAAAGGTGTGTGTCTTAGTCTATTTGTGCTGCTATAATAATTCTGAGACTAAGTAATTTATAAAGAACAAAAATGTATTTCTCACAGTTCTGGAGGCTAGGAAGTCCAAGAGCAAGGCACAGGCAGATTTGGAGTCTGGTGAGGACTGCTCTCTGCTTCCAAGATGGCAGCTTTTTGCTGCATCCTCACATGGAGGAAGAAGGCAAAAAGGGATGAACTCTGCGTCCTCACATGGCAGAAAAGATGGAAGAGCCAGATGTTCTCTTAAGCCTCTTTTATCAGGTCTTTGATCCAATTCATGAGATTGGAGCTCTCTTGACTTAACCACTTCCCAAAAGTCCCCACATCTGAATATCACCACAATGGGGATTATTAAGTTTCAACATGAATTTTGGAGGTACACAAACATTCAAATTGTAGCAGTTTGTCAAGAGAACAGTGACCTAATACATCATGATGTTTATTAGATAATCATGTGATTGCCATTCTAACTAACTTTGTTTGTAAAAGACTTAACCAATGGTCTTAAAACTTACCCAAAAATATCAGTAAAGTCTTAAATAATTAATTGTAAGTCTTATAGTAAGGCCACGAAAGACTCAGTGTTTCACATATATATGTTCATCGTTTTAAAGAACATTAACTTATCAATTGCAGAATTTTGTTTCTGTGAATTTTTAGTTACCTTGGTGAATGTCCCTCAGAAAAAAATCACAAAGCTGTTAAATTAATCCCTTTTACAGAACAATGACATTTTAGCTCCTTCATTTACGTGTGGTTAAATTGGCAATTGCAGTGTGTATTATTTGCACTTAATAGTTATAGTAGCTAGTTTTTCATGAAATAATCAATTTATATACAGAGGACTAAATTGGTTTTGCAGTCCAGAAGTACTGCAGTAAACAAATAAAGCAAAATGAAATTTGATTATAATAAATCTGATAAGGTAGATGGCATATTTAATAAAACTCATGGCTCTTCATAGATAAGGAATCCCTAATATAGATGTGTCAAATAAAATGTTAATTATTCCATCAAAGAATTATATAATTTCTCATCTTTAGTGAAAAAGACTGGAAGACTACAAAATTGTTTCACTGAAAAATTAAATAATATTATCTTTTTTGTAAAAAGTTAAGCCAAGAATCTTAATAAATTCTTGCCTATTTCTTCAGAAAAAAGGTATATTATTTTTAAATGGCCCAATACAGAACATTTTACATAGATGAAATAAGTATAGCGGAAATATTTGAGATTCATTCATATTTCCAAATTACATAATTATGAAGTGAATTAACTTATGTAATATATTTTCCAGTGTGATAGATCAAAACTATGTCATTGTAGGGATCAAAAAATTGACTTGAAAAGATGAATTACTCTTCTGGTTTCCATTCTAAATGAACATAAATTTGGACAAGATTAAGATTTGAATATCGGAGAGTATTTGTAGAGATTTCATTCCTGAATGTCATGTTTTGTTCTTGTTGTTGAAATTAATTTGGTACGCAGAAAACTTTTTTCTGTGGTTCCATTTTTGTTCGTTTATATCTGAATTTTTCCTGAAAATTATTTATAGTGATTTTGAAAGATGCATAAAATATTGCAAGATAAAGTAAAAATTGATGAGGAAAATGAAGCAGAGAAAATAAAGAAAGGAAAGCAATATGAAGCCTGAGTGAGGTTTGTGTACGCAATACATGGCATGAAGTCTCATACTGTCACTTGAGCATGCCATACATTTGTCTGTAGTGCTTCCAAGTAGTTAGTATACAGAGTGGATGATGTGTCAGAGAGTCCTGTGGCCAATCACATTTCCCAAAAATGGACACACCAATATTTTCAGTCCCTCATGCTTCTCCAGAATCTTGCTACTCCCATTCAAGAGGTAGAATCTATTTCCCTTCCTCTTGAACCTAGGAAATGACTTGGGCTGCCTCGACAAGTAGAAAGCAATAGAAATGATGCTATGTGATATCCACAGCCAGGCCATAAAAGATGATACAGCTTCTAATTAGTTCCCCTCCTCTCCCTTCCCTTCCCCTCCCCTCCCCTCCTCTCCTCTCCTCTCCTCCACAGCCAGGCCATAAAAGATGATACAGCTTCTAATTCCCTCCCCTCCCCTCCCCTCCCCTCCCCTCCCCTCCTCTCCTTTCTGGAGGTGCTCATGCTTGGAATCCAGCCACCACGTGTGAAGATCCCAGAACACATGGAGAAGCCACATGTGAGTGTTCCAGCTGACAGCTCCAGATAAGGGCTCAGCCAAAGCCAGCATCAGACACATGAGGGAATTAACATATTGAAGATTCCTTCCTCCAGCCTTTGAATCTTCCAGTAGAGACACCAGATATTGTGGAGCTGGGACAGGCCACCCCACAGTTTCCTGTTGGAATTCCTGGCCCGCACAAGTAATGAGCAAAATAAATAATCATTTTATGCACTAAGTTTTAAGATAATTTATTATATTATGTAACCATAGCAACTGCGATAGTCCCTAAGAGAAAAACAAATCTGGAGATGCTCAGCCATTCCCAGTTCTGAGGGACTACAGACAAATTTCTCTTATAGGTTTTCATTGAGAAAACACCGTGAAATAATGAACAAGGTTCTCAACAATATTTGTACAACAACATGGTCTTGGTTTCCTGGGTCTCACCTTATAATGACTCTATGAGGAGGCTGATTGCATCAGGGCAAAGGGCAGGGTGGCCAGAACAAATATCGGAAGAGTGCATAAATGCAGTTCACATTTATGGTTCTTTGCTGCTCTGACCTGCTGCAAAGATAGGTTGTAGTAGGCGGAAGATGCATTCTTAGACACAGTTCAAAGACACCATTAATAGTGATTATTATAGAGGGGTGGTACTGCGGGCTAGGGGAGGTAGAATAAGAGTAAGACAACAGGAAACTTTTACTTCCTACTCTTTATTGGTAGTTGAAAAATTTACCCTAATCACATCCTTATTATTTTTTTAATTATACTGTAAGTTCTAGGGTACATGTGGACAGCGTGCAGGTTTGTTACACAGGTATACATGTACCATGTTGGTTTGCTGCAGCCATCAACTCGTCGTTTACATTAGGTATTTCTCTTAATGCTATCCCTCCCCGAGCCTCCACCCCCCTGACAGGACCTGGTGTGTGATGTTTCCCGCCCTGTGCCCAAGTGTTCTCATTGTTCAAATCCCACCTATGAGTGAGAACATATGATGTTTGGCTGTCTGTTCTTGTGCTATTTTGCTGAGAATGATGGTTTCCAGCTTCATCCATGTCCCTGCAAAGGACATGAACTCATCCTTTTTTATGGCTGCATAGTATTCCATGGTGTATATGTGTCACATTTTCTTAATCCAGTCTATCATTGATGGACATTTTGGTTGATTCCAAGTCTTTGCTATTGTGAATAGTGCCACAGTAAACATACGTGTGCTTGTGTCTTTATAGTAGAATTATTTATAATCCTTTGTGTATATGCCCAGTAATGGGATTGCTGGGTCAAATGGTATTTCTGGTTCTAGAACCTTGAGGAATTGCCACACTGTCTTCTTCAATGGTTGAACTAATTTATACTCCCACCAACGGTGTAAAAGTGTTCCTATTTCTCCACATCCTCTCCAGCATCTGTTGTTTCCTGACTTTTTAATGATCGCCATTCTAACCGCCATGAGATGGTATCTCATTGTGGTTTTGATTTGCATTTCTCTGATGACCAGTAATCATGAGCATTTTTTCATGTGTCTGTAGGCTGCATGAATGTCTTCTTCTGAGTAGTGTCTGTTCATATCCTTTACCCACTTTTTGATGAGGTTATTTGTTTTTTTCTTGTAAATTTGTTTGAGTTCTTTGTAGATTCTGGATATTAGCCCTTTGTCAGATGGATAGATTGCAAGAATTTTCTCCCATTCTGTAGGTTGCCTGTTCACGCTGATAGTAGCTTCTTTTGCCATGCAGAAGCTTTTTAGTTTAATTAGATCCCATTTGTCAATTTTGACTATTGTTGCCATTGCTTTTGGTGTTTTAATCATGAAGTCCTTGCCCATGCCCATGTCCTAAATGGTATTTCCTAGGTTTTCTTCTAGGGTTTTTGCGGTCTAACATTGAAATCTTTAATCCATCTTGAATTAATTTTTGTTTAAGGTGTAAGGAAGGGATCCAGTTCAGCTTTCTACATATGGCTAGCCAGTTTTCCCAGCACCATTTATTAAGTAGGGAATCCTTTCCCCATTTCTTGTTTTTGTCAGGTTTGTCAAAGATCAGATGGTTGTAGATATGTGGTGTTATTTCTGAGGCCTCGGTTCTGTTCCATTGGTCTATATCACTGTTTGGGTACCAGTACCATGCTGTTTTGGTTACTGTAGCCATATATTACAGTTTGAAGTCAGGTAGGGTGAGGCCTCCAGCTTTGTTATTTTGGCTTAGGATTGTCATGGCTATGTGGGCTCTTTTTTGGTTCCATATGAACTTTAAAGTAGTTTTTTCCAATTCTGTGAAGAAAGTCAGTGGTAGCTTGATGGGGATGCAATGACTCTATAAATTACCTTGGGCAGTATGGCCATTTTCATGATATTGATTCTTCCTGTCCATGAGCATGGAATGTTCTTCCATTTGTGTCCTCTTTTATTTTGTTGAGCAGTGGTTTGTAGTTCTCCTTGAAGTGATCCTTCACATCCTTTGTAAGTTGGATTTGTAGGTATTTTATTCTCTTGGTAGTAATTGTGAAGGGGAGTTCACTCATGATTTGGCTCTCTGTTTTTCTGTTCTTGATATATAGGAATGCTTGTGATTTTTGCACATTGATTTTGTATCCTGAGACTTTGCTGAAGTTGCCTATCAGCTTAAGGAGATTTGGGGCTGAGATGATGGGGTTTTCTAAATATACAATCATGTCATCTGCAAACAGGGACAATTTGACTTCTTCTGTTCCTAGTTGAATACTCTTTATTTCTTTCTCTTGCCTGATTGCCCTGGCCAGAACTTCCAACACTATGTTGAATAGGAGTGATGAGAGAGGGCATTCTTGTCTTGTTCCAGTTTTCAAAGGGAATGCTTCCAGGTTTTGCCCATTCAGTATGATATTGGCTGTGGGTCTGTCATAAATAGCTCTTATTATTTTGAAATACATTCCATCAATACTTAGTTTATTGAGAGTTTTTAGCATGAAGGGCTGTTGAATTTTGTCAAAGGCCTTTTCTGCATCTGTTCAGATAATCATGTGGTTTTTGTCATTGGTTCTGTTTATATGCTGGATTACATTTATTGATTTGCATATATTGAACCAGCCTTGCATCCCAGGGATGAGGCCGACTTGATCGTCGTGGATAAGCTTTTTGATGGACTGCTGGATTCGGTTTTCCAGTATTTTATTGAGGATTTTTGCATCGATATTCATCAGGGATATTGGTCTAAAATTCTCTTTTTTTGTTGTGTCTCTGCCAGACTTTGATATCAGGATGATGCTGGCCTCATAAAATGAGTTAGGGAGTATTCCCTCTTTTTCTATTCATTGGAATAGTTTCAGAAGGAATGGTACCAGCTCCTCTTTGTACCTCTGGTAGAATTCTGCTGTGAGTCCATCTGGTCCTGGAATTTTTTTGATTGGTACGCTATTAATTATTGCCTCAATTTTAGAGCCTGTTATTAGTCTATTCAGAGATTCAACTTCTTCCTGGTTTAGTCTTGGGAGAGTGTATGTGTCCAGGAATTTATCCATTTCTTCTAGATTTTCTAGTTTATTTGCGTAGAGGTGTTTATAGTATTCTCTGATTGTAGTTTGTATTTCTGTGGGATTGGAGGTGATATCCCCTTTATCATTTTTTATTGCATCTATTTGATTCTTCTCTCTTTTCTTCTCTATTAGTCTTGCTAGCGGTCTATCAATTTTGTTGATCTTTTCAAAAAACCGGCTCCTGGATTCATTGATTTTTGAAGGGTTTTTTGTGTCTCTTATCTCCTTCAGTTCTGCTCTGATCTTAGTTATTTCTTGCCTTCTGTCAGCTTTTGAATGTGTTTGCTCTTGCTTCTCTAGTTCTTTTAATTGTGATGTTAGGGGGTCGATTTTAGATCTTTCTTGCTTTCTCTTGTGGGCATTTAGTGCTATAAATTTCACTCTACACACTGCTTTAAATGTGTTCCCGAGATTCTGGTACATTGTGTCTTTGTTCTCGTTGGTTTCAAAGAATATCTTTATTTCTGCCTTCATTTGGTTATTTGCCCAGTAGTTATTCAGGAGCAGGTTGTTCAGTTTCCATGTAGTTGTGCGGCTTTGAATGAGTTTCTTAATCCTGAGTTCTAATTTGATTGGATTTGGTCTGAGAGATAGTTTGTTGTGATTTCTGTTCTTTTACATTTGCTGAGGAGTGCTTTACTTCCAATTATGTGGTCAATTTTAGAATATGTGTGATGTGGTGCTGAGAAGAATGTATATCCTGTTGATTTGGGATGGAGAGTTCTGTAGATGTCTATTAGGTCTGCTTGGTGCAGAGCTGAGTTCAAGTCCTGGATATCCTTATTAACCTTCTGTCTCGTTGATCTGTCTAATATTGACAATGGGGCGTTAAACTCTCCCATTATTATTGTGTGGGAGTCTAAGTCTCTTTGTAGGTCTCCAAGTACTTGCTTTATTAATCTGGGTGCTTCTGTATTGGGTGCATATATATTTATGATAGTTAGCTCTTCTTGTTGAATTGATCCCTTTACCATTATGTAATGGCCTTATTTGTCTCTTTTGATCTTTGTTGGTTTAAAGTCTGTTTTATCAGAGACTAGGATTACAACCCCTACTTTTTTGCTTTCCATTTGCTTGGTAGATCTTCCTCCATCCTTTTATTTTGAGCCTATGTGTGTCTCTGCATGTGAGATGGGTCTCCCAAATACAGCACACTGATGGGTCTTGACTCTATCCAATTTGTCAGTCTGTGTCTTTTAATTGGGGCATTTAGCCCATTTACATTGAAGGTTAATATTGTTATGTGTGAATTTAATCCTGTCATTATGATGTTAGCTGGTTATTTTGTCCATTAATTGATGCAGTTTCTTCATAGCTTTGATGGTCTTTATGATTTGGCATGTTTTCGCAGTGGCTGGTACCAGTTGTTCCTTTCCATGTTTATTTCTTCCTTCAGGAGCTCTTGTAAGGCAGGCCTGGTGGTGACAAAATCTCTCAGCATTTGCTTGTCTGTAAAGGATTTTATTTCTCCTTCACTTATGAAGCTTAGTTTGGCTGGATATGAAATTCTGGGTTGAAAATTCTTTTCTTTAAGAATGTTGAACATCGGCCCCCACTCTCTTCTGGCTTGTAAGGTTTCTGCTGAGAGATCCATTGTTAGTCTGATGGGCTTCCCTTTGTGGGTAACCCAATCTTTCTCTCTGGCTGCCCTTAACATTTTTTCCTTCATTTCAACCTCGGTGAATCTGACAATTATGTGTCTTGGGGTTGCTCTTCTCAAGGCGTATCTTTGTGGTGTTCTCTGTATTTCCTGAATTTGAATGCTGGCCTGCCTTACTAGATTGGGGAAGTTCTCCTGGATAATATCCTGAAGAGTGTTTTCCAACTTGGTTCCATTCTCCCCATCACTTTCAAGTACACCAATCAAATGTTGATTTGGTCTTTTCACATAGTCCCATATTTCTTAGAAGTTTTGTTTGTTTCTTTTTCCTCTTTTTTCTCTAAACTTGTCTTCTTGCTTTATTTCATTAATTTGATCTTCAATCACTGATATCCTTCCTTCCACTTGATCAAATCAGCTACTGAAGCTTGTGCATGCGTCACAAATTTCTCACACCATGGTTTTCAGCTCCATCAGGTCATTTAAGGTCTTCTGTACACTGTTTATTCTAGTTAGCCATTCATCTACCCTCTTTTCAAGGTTTTTAACTTCCTTGTGATGGCTTAGAACATGTTCCTTTAGCACGCAGAAGTTTGTTATTACTGACCTTTTAAAGCCTATTTCAGTCAACTCGTCAAAGTCATTCTCCATCCAGCTTTGTTCCGTTGCTGGCGAGGAGCTGTGATCCTTTGGAAGAGAAGAGGCACTCTGGTTTTTAGAATTTTCAGCTTTTCTGCTCTGGTTTCTTCCCATCTTTGTGGTTTTATCTACCTTTGGTCTTTGATATTGGTGACCTACAGATGGGGTTTTGGTGTGGATGTCCTTTTTGTTGATGTTGATGCTATTCCTTTCTGTTTGTTGGTTTTCCTTCTAACAGTCAAGTCCCTCCACTGCAGGTCTGTTGGAGTTTCCTGGAGGTCCACTCCAGACCGTGTTTGCCTGAGTATCACCAGTGGAGACTGCAGAACAGCAAATATTGCAGAACAGCAAATATTGCTGCCTGATCCTTCCTCTGGAAGCCTTGTCCCAGAGGGGCACCTGCCTGTATGAGGTGTTGGTCAGTCCCTACTGGGAGGTGTCTCCCAGTTAGGCTACATGGGGGTCAGGGACCCACTGGAGGAGGCAATCTTTACATTATCAGAGCTCAAACGCCATGCTGGGAGAACCACTGCTCTCTTCAGAGCTGTCGGTCTGCAGAAGTTTCTGCTGCCTTTTGTTCAGCTATGCCCTGCCCACAGAGGTGGACTCTATAGAGGCAGTAGGCCTTGCTGAGCTGTGGTGGGCTCCACCTAGTTCAAGCTTCCCGACGGCTTTACCTATTCTAGCCTCAGCAATGGTGGACACCCCTCCCCTGCCAGGCTGCTACCTTGCAGGTCGATCTCAGACTGCTGTGCTAGCAGTGAGCAAGGCTCTGTGGGCGTGGGACCCGCTGATCCAGGCATGGGAGAGAATCTCCTGGTCTGCCGGTTGCTAGGACTGTGGGAAAAGTGCAGTATTTGGGCAGAAGTGTCCCATTTTTCCAGGTGCAGTCACTCATGGCTTTCCTTGGCTAGGAAAGGGAAATCCCCATACCCCTTGCGCTTCCTGGGTAAGGTGACGACCCACCCTGCTTCAGCTTGCCCTCTGCGTGCTGCACCCACTGTCCAACCAGTCCCATTGAGATGAACCAGGTACCTCAGTTGGAAATGCAGAAATTACCCATCTTCTGCGTTGATCATGCTGGGAGCTGCAGACCAAAGCTATTCCTATTCATCCATCTTAGAACATATCCCATATCCTTATTTTTTTAAAAATGTTTTACAAGTCAGTGAGGCTTTGAGCCTTATGTGAGGAATTTTCAGTCTTCCAAATGCGGGTTTTTTTTTAAACCTAATATATTTTGCCCTTATCATGTTCTCTCCCAGGTATAGGTTTTAGGGATGGATATAAACTTTTTTTCCCTTAGTTGTCATAACCACCAGCAATTCATCTTTTTAGTTGACCCTTATTGCTTATGTAGTGCTAAATTAATTACCACTATCCTTTAGTTACTGAATTCTGAGAGCTGGCATATGTGTGATGACCAGGGAGTAAATGGAGCATGTGGAGTTCCAATTGGTTGAATTCCCTGATGTTCCAATTAGTCAGAATCTCAGTCTGTGATGCATCTTCCCAAGTGAGCAGGTTGTGGTAACAACACTTCCGGTGACATGATGATGAGTTCATTTTCTATTGTACATAACACATAAGAGTGTTCATTTGTTCTAAGTAGCTGACAATGTCTAGTTGCACAGATCCTGAAGATTAATAACAAACTAGTAGGGACTATCTCTTCACATATATTTTATAATATATGTACTTATGTGACTGAGACAGATGCATGCCTTTATCAGACCCTGGCCCAGGCAATGCCTTCAGAGGTGGCCTAACTTGCCTTATGGCACATGTGAACTCCACATCTATCTGGCTATACTTCATAAACATCCCTTCTCTCAGCAGAACTTTTGACTCATAGGAAGTTTGAAATTATACTCCTTGAAAAGTTACATGAAGTGCAGTACTTTATGTTGCTGGTTAAGTTCAGAGCCTAGATTAAGGCAGGCTTGGCTTCTTAGGGAAACTGGGATGGGATGAATCGGAATTCCAACCATGTGACTTGCCACTCCAAATGCCTGTTGCTTTTAGTGGCATACCATGACCCAGGTTAAATCATGGTAACTATGTAGTAAAGAATTTTTGCCTTGTCCAAAGAGAGGTCTAGCTTTGCCCTTGGCCCCTACAAGTAATCTCTAAAGCCCTGGAATGTCCTACCCGATTTTTAAAAAGTGTTTTTGTTTATATGGGGGATTTGAGTCACTACAACAATGTGATGTAGGCAGGGGCTTTGGATGGTATCAGCTTGAACTCTCAAGGGGCTGGAGACATGTTTGGAACTTTTCTGAACTCTGTTCTATGAGCTTCTTGTTTTGGTTGATTTTGTTCTGTAGCCATTAGTTCTAATAATGAACAGCAAATAAAACAGCTATATTATTCCATTCTCATGCTGCTGATAAAGACATACCCAAATGTGGCAATTTACAAAAGAAAGAGGTTTAATGGACTTAAGAGTTCCACATGGCTGGGGAGGCCTCACAATCATGGCAGAAGGCAAGGAGGAGCAAGTCACATCTTACATGGATGGCAGCAGGCAAAAAATGAGGTTATGCAGGGGAACTCTTCTTTTTAAAACCATCAGATCTTGTTTGACTGATTCACAATCGTGACAACAGTACATGAAAGACCAGCCCCCATGATTCAATTATCTCCCACTGGGTCCCTCCCACAACAAGTGGGAATTCAAGATGAGATTTGGGTGGGGACACAGCCAAGCCATATCAACAGCTTTCAGTGAGTTCTATGAGTACTTCTACCAAATTATTGAACACAGGGACAATTTTGGACCCCCAAATTTGCAATTGGTGTCACAGTGAGGACAGTTTTGTGGTCTGTGCTCCTTCTAATATCACAATAACAGGGAAGTCTGTGAGCTCTTGAATAATATTGCTGGCTCTGGCATGAGCTAGGCAAATAATAAGGATTATTGAGAATTACAGGGAAAATAAAATTGGGGTAGGACAATGGACCCATGTGAGTAGTTCCTCAATCAGAACTGATGGGACTTTCTGAAACTGAGTGGGAGGTTTAAACAATCAGGTTAAACAGCAGGCAGCCAGACAGAACCCATGATAGGGAGGGAGGGTCTTGTGAAGGGACCCACCTACCTGCTGGAAGAAAAATGTCTACATTAGAGATTTGGTCTCAGGTCTTGAGGAGATTTTAGGTGCTCTAATCGCCTTCCATAGGCTGACAAACGATTGAAGAAGACCAGTTCCCAATGTTTCAGTGATTTTCCTGGGAAAGGCCCAGGCACAAGTGTTAGACTTGCCTTTCTTTTGCTTTATACCCTACTGTTCTAAGAAGGTCTGAGGGACCAAGTCTAAGTTCTGGTTAGTTTAGAAAACCTCCCAGCCAGGTAGAACTGAGCCACTTATGCAGATTTAACACTCATTCAAGGCAATTTCTCCTTGACCTTCATAAGGAGAAGAAACTGAGGAAGCCACATACCAAGATCATCTATTATAACCCTGTCACTGAAGGACATGAGCAATCTGGAATCAGGCCACTGTGAAAATGATGCTAAGAGTCAGGAACACCTCTGTAGTACCTGAACTGGCCATCCAAACCCATCTTCCGAATCTATCCAGACTAAAAAATCACATGATTAGTTACCAAGTACAGACTAGAGGCTGTGCATGGAGGAATGACCTCTCACTTGGCCATGGGACCTTGCATTCTGGCTCATGACATTATTAACACAATTTGCCCAAACTTCAGTGACTAGGTATCAGGGACTGGGGTTTTAAAATATGGAATCCAGGTGACTGAGAACAGAAACCCATCTAGATAGAGATTTACACCTGTGGGTCTCCTGAGAGTTAGTGGAGGCATTTTGGAGAACCTACTTTGAATGTGGTAGGAACTCCATAGAACAATGCTTCTGGAACTGTGGTCCCTGACTAGCAGCATCAGCATCAGTGGAAACTGGTTAGAAATCCAAACTCCCAGGCCCTACCCAGACCAGCTGAATGAGAAACTCTGGGGGTAGGGCCGAGTTTCTGCATTTTAGCAAGCCCTCCAGCCAGGTGATTCTGATGTGTGCTCAAGTTTGCGAACCACTGCCATTAGGAGAATGAGAGAACTACTGCCAGAATTAAGGGAAGAGAGTGGAACAACTGTACCACTGTCACCACATTTGTATTTATATCACTGACCATTAAAGGCTACTTAAAACCTGAAGTGTAGGCCGGGTGTGGTCGCTCACGCCTGTAATCCCAGCACTTTGGGAGGCCGAGGTGGGCGGATCACGATGTCAGGAGATCAAGACCATCCTGGCTAACATGGTGAAACCCTGTCTCTACTAAAAATACAAAAAAAAAAAAAAAAAATTAGCCAGGCATGGTGGTGGGCACCTGTAGTCCCAGCTACTTGGGAGGCTGAGGCAGGACAATGGCGTGAATATGGGAGGCAGAGCTTGCAGTGAGCCAAGATTGTGCCACTGCACTCCAGCCTGGGTGACAGAGCGAGACTCCATCTCAGAAAACAACAACAACAACAACAACAACAAAACAAAAGACACACACACACACAAAACTGAAGTGTAAGAGAATAGGAAGGAAAATTTTTAAATAAGATAATAAAGGGAGGAGATAAATTTAACAGAAGAATAAAACAAGGTATTGAGGACAAAGAAAAGGAAAGGGAAGGAAAAAAGTAAACTTTAAAAAAATAAATAAAAGACAGTACTATGGTTTGGACTGGTTCGTTTGTCTCCACCAAATCATGTTGAAATTTAATCTCCATTGTGGTGGTATTGGGAGGTAGGGCCTAGTGGGAGGTGTTTGGGTCATGGAGGGCAGATACCTCATAAAGGGCTTGTTGTGAGTGGGTTCTGGCTCTTGAGAGACTGGATCAGTTCTTGGAGATATGAATTAGTTCCAGAGAGAATAGGTTGTTATAAAGCCAGGACACCCCTTGGATTTGGTACCTCTTGACACATGCCTGCTTCCCATCTGATCTTCTCTGCCATGATGTGATGCAGCACAGAAGCCATCCTCAGAAGCTGAGAAGATGCCGGCACACTGCTTCTTATACAGCCGACAGAACCACCAACTAAATAAACCTCTTTTCCTTATGAATTACCCAGCCTCAGGTATTCCTTTATAGCAACACAAAACAAACTAAGATTGGAAGCAGGAAACTTAAACTGGAGAGATACAGGCACATTAAGTGAGGCTGTACAGCTAGATCTTAAAAATGTGTGCAAGATTTAGGTAGACCTATGCTTATATTGTAGCTCCAGCACTCGTTAGTTAAATGATCTCTCTAGCCTTAGTTTCCTAATCTGTAAAATGAAGTGACTACCTGGCCATATTGTTGTGAGGATTCAATGATATAATACGTTTGAAGGGCTTAGCACATTAAAAGACTGACACATAGTAACTATGGAATAAATAATAGCTGTTTTTTATTAGAAATACAAAAAAATTGTAAATAATCAGCCTCCATTTTGAAGCTATGACAGATTCTGATGTATATCAGAGTACATTTGCAATGAAACAAGTAAAAAGAAGTGGAGATCAGGGCAAAAGGAAAGACAAGAAGAAAGGGAACTAGAGGAAAAAAAAAAGAAACCCATCTGAGATGAGTGATTAGGTAATATGGGACCCTAATAAAGTCTTGAGTGGAGTTGTCTTTCAGAGTCCTGGCTCCTAACACCCAGGCCTTGATCCAGACCCTTTTACTGAGTGCATCGGGGGAGACATACAACATCTCTTTCGCTGTGTTTTGCCTCAGGCCCATCCAAAAACACAGGGACATTTCAGACAATTAGTCTATACCCGCTCCACTCTGGGCCTTCCCTTCTTAGTTCTGCCTACTCTGGAGGAGCAGTTGCTGGTCTGATTGGTCAGAGACCAATACATCATTGGTACTACGATTACTAGTCCCACAGAGACTCTGCCTCCTCTGCTCTTTTCATCCTGCTTCCAGCTTTCAGAGGGGCATCTGACCTGGTGGGAGCTGGCTTCTGATCCAGCAAGCCAGCTCCTCACTCTCCCTTCAGGGTCCAGGCAGCCACATGGGTAAGTGGGCATAGGACTTTCTTGGAATGCAGCCGGCTTAGTCTCCCTTACTCCCTGCCTCTCTCTTAAGCTACACTTCTCCTCAAGGTCCCTGCTTTACATGATTCAAGTGAGGGCCCCTTCTCAAAAATGTTAATCTAGCTGTTTGCTAGAGCCCAGCTCTGGAATATCAGCGGTTACCCAGGTATTAATACATATGTGTTTTGTCCTGCTTTTGTTTCCTGTGTGTGTGTCCTTCCCTTGGGAATATGAAAAGCAGGCAGGAGTCAGGCTTTTATGGGTACCTGGCTTAATACTGGCAAAACTTCACCCTGGCAACAGAGATTGGCCTCTGTTGTGTGCTTGGGTCTGTCAAGGAAGGTCCTATCCACTTCAATAAATAGATCTCCACTTTTGTGAAGCCTGGGAACCAAGGAAGCAGCAATCTGTCAGCCCATGCCCGTGAACTTGGGTCATTCATGGGCTTAGCCTTTAGACTTTTATTTTTAATACTTATAGAATGTTCTATATGGTAGTTAATTATTTGAATGTTTCCAATTATTTGAATGTTTCATTCATTCACAAGACATTTATGTAGTGCCTACTAAAGGCACATAGGTGGGCACACTAATGTGCCATCACTGAGCTGGGTTGGGGACAGGAAAACAGAATCATAGAGGGTCCTTATGCGAAAGTGTCTATTTTGAGTAGGTATAATTCATTCATAGTGTCCTCTAAGTGGCATGGGGAGGGGGAGAAGTTTAACAAGGCAATTAATTTCTAATTGTGAATCTGGAATTACTAGGAAGTTGTGACCTATGGGCCAGATGTGACAATATCATTTCATTTCATCTGGTTCCCAGCAGGCTGAGCAAATGCCATAGCAGCATTTTTATTTATGCCTTTACTCTGGGTATAAAAAGAAGCACAGTCATGCAGTCCTCAAGGCAAAGTTCTGTGTGATGTCCTGTGGATCCATTTACATACATGAGTGTCTGTGACTATATTCTCTCTCCCCAGCATCCCTTCACACTCCATTTCTACTTCTTTATTTCTCTATCCCAGTGCTGTCCAATAGCAGTTGATATGGTTTGGCTGCATCCCCAAAATCTCATCTTGAATTGTAATCCCCATAATCCCCATGTGTCAAAGGAGAGACCAGGTGGAGGTAATTGAATCATGGGGGCCATTTCCCCACACTGTTCTCACGGTAGTGAGTGAGTTCTCACAAGATCTGATGGTTCTGTAAGTGTTTGGTAGTTCCTTCTGCATTCATTCTTCTTCCTGCTGCCTTGTGAAAAAGGTGCCTTGCTTATCCTTTGCCTTCCGCCATAATTGTAAGTTTCCTGAGGCCTCCCTAGTCATGCTGAAATGCGCATCAATTAAACCTCTTTCCTTTATAAATTTCCCAGTCTGGGGCAGTTCTTTATAGCAGTGTAAAAATGGACTAATACAGCACTACAATGCAAGCCATTTGTGAATTTTACATTTTCTAGTAGTCAGATTGAAAAGTAATGACACAGGTAAAATTAATTTTAATAATAGATTTTATTTACTCCAATACATCCAAAATATTATTTCAATATATCAATACAAAAATTAACAATGAGGTATTTTACAGTCTTTATATAAGACTTTAAAATCCTATCTGCATTTCACACTTCCAGTACATCGCAGTTTAAACTAGCTACAACATTGCAAGTGATCAACAGCCACATATGGCTGACTACTGGCTACCCTACTGGACAGCAAAGCTTTAGCTCCTTGTATGAGGTGGGGTTCTCCAGAGACAAAGAACCATTAGGATGGATGGATGGAGAGAGAGAGAGAGAGAGAGAGACAGAGAGGTAAGAGATTATGGGAATTGGCTTACATGATTATGGAGGCCATGAACTCCCAAGATATGCCATCTGCAAGCTGGAGAACCAGGAAAGCAGGTGGTATAATTCTTTCTGAGTCTGAAGGCCTGAGAACTAGGAGAGCTGATGGCGTAACACCCAGTCTGAGGTCAAAGACCTGGTTGGGGGAATTGGGGAATTGGGGGATGGGAAGCGTTGCATAAATCCTAGAGTCCAAAGGTCCTAGAACCAGGATGTCCAAGGGCAGGGGGAAATGGATGTCCTAGCTCAAACAGAGAAAGTAAGAGAGAGAATTTACCCTTTCTCTATGTTTTTGCTCTGTTTGGGCCCTCAGTGGATTGGATAATCTCTGCCCATATTGGTGAGGGCAGATCTTCTTTCCTCCCTGTACTGATTCAAATCTAATCTTTTCCAGAAACACTGTTGAAGACACACCCAGAAATAATGTTTTACCAGTTACCTGGGCATCCCTTAACCCAGTCAACTTAACACATAAAATTAAGCATCTCATTCCTTCTCTCTTAAGCTTTTTGCCCTATTGCCATCCCCAATTATATCTCTGCCATTCAGCCTCCTCTCATATAACTCATATATCTTTGTCTATAACTGTGAAAACTGTAAAAAAGGTATAGTTTGTATCACTTTTGTCAAAAATGTAAGGTTGCATGCTGTCAAAAAGAACTAGAGTTGGACAATAGTTAAAATTGTAAAAACAGATATTATTTAGAAACTATTGCAATAGGGGAAAAGAGACATCAGTAAAGAACTGGGCTCAATGCCAAATACAGCATGAATAAGTGAGGATTTTCAGCTATGGAACAGGGCGGGAAGTCAGTGGATGAAAAATTATGAAGAGGAAACATCAGGGGTAGAAGGATTCTTACTAAACCGACCTAAGATTCTTGCAAAAGGCAAGCCAAGGCCATCAGATATCTAGGGTGCGGAATGAGGAATTTGATGAGATATTGAGAGTGATCAGATATGAGAGAAATTCTCTCTCAACCGATTTAGCAAGATTCTTGCTAAATTGGGTGAGGAAGACTTGAGAACAGAGTCCAAGGATGAGGCCTAGTTGAAAAGAGGGCTCAAAGGAGCCTGTCTAAAGTTTGGTCAAGGAGAGAGCCTTTGTCTGTACATTAACAAGTATGAGCCTCATAACAACCCTTTCAAGTAGGCACAGCTGGCTAGCACAGTTTGCCACTCCTAGTCAATTTCTCTAAAAATACCAGTAATAATACCAGATAACACAAGTAGCCCTCAGCAAGTGCAAGCACTATTTGAAGAACTCCATATATATCAAATAATACACTAAATTAATTTTCTAAAAATTTATATTATTAGAGACTTTTTTTCCCCTCTTGATAGTCAATTGCCCTTGTTAAAAAGAAAGAAAAAGAAAGTCATTCCTTTGAACCCACAGTTTGTATCCCACGGTACATCAATTACAGATGATCCAGTAAATACCCCTTTCTTCCTCCAGTTACAGCAAGTCTGATGCTGGCAGCAACAAAGAGGAAGCATGGAGTACCAATAAATCCTTAGTCTCAAAAAATATTACCTTCTCTAAATACTGACTAAAATTTTTATAGAGCTATCCCTATTACAGATAGAATTTCACTCAAACACTATAGAAATTAATTCTATGAACTACCACCACAAGTTCTTATTGTTATGAGAGACAAAATAGGAGGGGCCAGAAATGGGACTTTGATCTTCTTACCCCAAATTCAGGCCTCTTTACTACCAATTTGTGCTTTTACATTACAATGACCACTTGATTACTAATTTTTAAAAATGCAAGCAATCAGTCCTATTCTGATTGTCACTGATTCACTGCATATTCAGAGGCCAAAAGTGGATCCTACACAATAATAATATAATAATAATAATAATAATAGCAGCAGCAAAAGCTTACTGAATACTTACTATATTATTTGATATAGTTTGGCTCTGTCCCCACCTAAAATCTCATCTTGAATTGTAATCTGAATTGTAATCCCATGAGTTGGGGATGGGACCTCATGGGAGATGATTAGATCATGGCGGCAGTTCCCCCATGCTGTTCTCATGATAGTGAGTGAATTCTCACAAGATCTGATGGTTTTATAAGGCACTTTCCCTGCTTCACTCTGCACTTCTCTCTCCTGCAACCATGTGAAGAAGGACATGTTTGCTTCCTGTTCTGTCATGACTGTTAAGTTTCCTGAGGCCTCCCCGGCCATGCATAAATGTGAGTCAATTAAACCTCTTTCCTTTATAAATTACCAGGTCTCATGTATCTCTTCATAGCAGCATGAGAATGCACTAATAGATTATTGTTCTAAGGATTTTACATGTATCAACTCATTTAATTATAACAACTTTAAATGCCGAAGTCACTTATGTTTAGAGATCTATTATCTATTCAACTCTTTCACATTTGTGGAAGACAGTTATAGAGTCAAGAATGTTGGCTTTGGAATAAAAAAATAGGATTGGATTCAAATTCTGTCTCTTACATTTAACTGGCTGTGTGACCTTAGAAAAGTTTCTTACTCTACCTACTTTTCAGGGTTATTGTATTTTAAAGTATGTTTAGTGCATTGAACAGACCCTGGTTCATGATCATTCATATACAGTGTCTCTTAGTTATAGGAGCATTATATTTATTTGACAGGTGAGGAAACAAGTTTAGATAGGTAACCAGTGAGTGGATACCTAGGATATGGACTCAGGTCTCCTGATTCCAATGCAACTCTTTTTCCCAGGTACCATGTTGCCACTCTCTTGACAAGACTGACCTGGATCTCAAGTAACTTCTAAAGACTGTAATAACTATGTCAGGTGGACAGTGTTTGCACACTTAGGTTTCTATGTTTTATTACCACCACTTTCTAAGTAATCAAGGCCTACCAGACCATGTAGAGTGACACCCTGAGGCCTAGCTGCTGGACATTATATTAGAATATGAATTTCATCTGGAATTTGAGGGCTTTTGTTTTTGGTTAGCTATAATGTGACTGTTAGAAATCATACTATAGTTTGGGAATGATGATTTTGCTAGCTTAATTGCATTTTATTTGAGTAGAATTCCAAGCACTTTTCTTTAAAAATAATGGACTCAATTTTTCAGCCCTCGTGCTATTTCTGCTTCAGAACCAAACTTTCTTAATGGGCTCCTTTTCTGGGCATCCCTTAACCCAGTCAAGCTGACACATAAAATTAAGCATCCCACCCTTCTCTTTGTGTGGTTAAATTCCTAGGCTGGGGCTATAAATTGATAGAGGAATAAAGGAACAACCCCCCTTTTAACTTTAAGAGATTTATATTTCACATAGAACACCAAATATGTGCCTAAGCCAAGTCATACTTAACTTGGCACCAAGAAGCAGAAATTAATAAATGTAGTCATTTCAATGGTCCATCTGCAGGCTCATAAATGCATCTGTTATAAAAATAATAAAAACATTAATTCAAGCCACGGAACTACCACATTTAGACAAAAATTGAACTTAAAACATTGACAATGTTCCATTATTTTAATTATTATATTTTGGAGGTAGGTTGCTCATATAACATGTGTTTACCTACAGGAACTAGATTTACTTTTGAGAGAGTGGACAAGAGATACTTTCTTGTTTATGAAGATACACAAACCTTCTTTAATTATGTCTGCAGCCACTAGATAATATGCAACTGGTTATAAGATTTGGTAACACAACATGATATTAATAGTGTAATGCAAACCCATCAACAGAACTGGAAAAATATTCAAAGTACATTTCCTATGGAGTTTACCAAGAAACCACCTACACTCGTTCATTTTACATACAAGAAAACTGAAGACCAGAGATCTGAGACTTGTCCAAGAGCTAGTCAGTAACTGGAACTTTCTATGGCCTTTATCTTATACCCACTCCCCATATTCATATTGTTTGCTCCCAATATTTGTACTCAACATATCCAAGAAAAGGCATCCAACTAAACCAACAGCCATTTGGAAAGAACATCTTTATTTAAGTAAACATAGATGGTTTAGATGCAGACCCTGCTTTCGCTAAAGTTTATTTTTAAAATTTGTACCCTCACCAATCTTCATATAGAAAAACTGTCTTGAGACAGGGTCTCTGTCACCCAGGCTGGAGTGCAGTGATGCCATCATATTTCATTATAGCCTCAAACTCCTGGGCTCAAGCGATCCTCCTGTCTCAGCCCCCCAAATAGCTGGGACTACAGCCATGCCCCAACACACCCAGCTAGTTTTGTTTTGTTTTGTTTTGTAGATAGAGGGTCTTCCTATTTGCCTAGGCTGGTGTCAAACTCCTGGCCTCAATTACAGGTGTGAGCCACTACACCCCGCCCAGGGGTTGTGTCCTTGATCAAGATGTATCCTTGAGTGAATTACAGATAGATGTGATGAAAAGCTACATTCATTTTTAAATTTCATCTAAAATAGTAAAATGACTTCATGATAAAATGACTATAAATGCTTCTACTATCTTCTTGTGGAGGAAAGGCATGGTGACAGCAGTTTCTGATCTGGCTGCAGAGATGACTGAGCCCACGGCCACCAATATGGCCTACGGTGGCCAGTACCAATCTGTTGGGGGTGACACATCTGGGCAAAACCCCAACTGGCACTACACTGGCCTTAAAAGCCATAGAGTGGGGTTAGATGATTCAACTAGTATTTACTGGGAAAGGAGGTTTTCCCGTGGCAGAAAGTTATGTCAGTTACGGAAGACAGTATTCACTTAGTAAGCCTTCTCTTTAGTCTCCTCCGTCAAGCCTGTTGCCTGCTTAGGCCTCTCGAGTACTGCTTAGGCCTCTCGAGTACCATCAATCATACCATAGAGTCTGGATTTGAAATCCCACCCATCAGTGTTTCACTTTGAAGCTTTGAGGAAGCTGATGAGTTCTGTACTCAGTGTTCTTCACCTATTCCTTTGTTCCCATGCATGCGTGTGCACACAAACACCTGTTGGTTTCATCCTATCATTATGCACAAGTTCCTATCCGATTATAATTGCACTACCACCATCACTTCCTATCTGTATTAGTTTGCTACAGCTGCTGTAACAAAGTTCCACAAACTGGGTGGCTTAAACAGCAGAAATTTATGTCTCACTGTTCTGGAGGCCAAAGGTTCAAAATTAAGGTGTCCGCAGGGCCACACTCACTTCAAATGCACCAGGGAAGTATCTGTTCCATGTGCCTCTCCTAGCTTTTGGTGGTTTTTTTGGAAAGCTTTGGCATTCCTTGACTGGTGGCAGTATAGCTCCAATCTTCACGTGGTGTTCTCCCTGTGTTCGAGCCCCTGTGCCCAAACATCCCCTTTTAATAAGAACACCATTCACATTGGATTAGGGATCTACCCTACTCCAGTATTAACTCACCTTAACTGCTTACATCTGCAATGACCCTGTTTCCAAATACGGTCACATTCTGAGGTACTGGGGGTTAGGACTTTGATGTATGAATTTTGAGGGGATACATTCAACCCATAATATTTTGCACAAATCAGGCACTTGATGTAGTTCTTAAAACAAGAGCAGTTGGAAGCAGTATTATCTTGGCAAACAAGTGGTAGAACATAACCTGTTTTACATATTTTAATTTTTTATCATGGGAATGTTGACACATATGCAAAAATAGGCCCAATAATATAAGGAACCCCAGGTCTTCATTTCCTAGTTTCAACAATTACAACCCATGGCCAATGTTGTTGCATGCCCCTCCTGTAAGATAGAGGGAGATTCTCTTACAGGTATGAACTACAGTGTCTAAAATTACATTCATCTACATCATCTTCTTTGATTTTCATAACAACCGGAAAGGTAGGTTATGTAGTTTTACAATAAAATTCATGTCTAACAAATTACTATTTTAATGTAAATGCCAATTTTTAAGATAGTGAGGGGAAAAAGAAAGAATGCCAGTATGTCTTTATGCATGTTTTATTGGGTTTTTGTGCATTCTAATCCGTTAATAAAAGGAAAGGAAGGAACACTGGTATGTTATATCGTCAGCTCTTATTCACATTGAATGGAATTAGTTTTCAATGGAATTGTTAAGGTAAATTGCCAATTTCTACTTTTCTAAAAAATCACTTTTACTGAAAAACCTTGTTCCTAACCCATCCTATAAAAATGGGATTTTACTGAACTACCTCTAATGTCACATTTTGTACATAATGGCTGCAAATGTCTAAAATGTTAAGGAAACATTATAATTTAGAACAATTCTAGGCAAAAAGAGATATTTGTAGAGGATCCGGATGCATAAAAAAACAAATGAGCCATTTAATTTGTAGTTTAGATGTCATTTTTCTGACAGTTATCAATGAAACTGTCATGTATCCCTGGAATTTGGGGCTGTTAGAATTATTTATTTTGATATCATTCTTTCACATAATTGTGTCTGATATTTTAATAGAAGGTATTTATGTTCGCATGCATGTGGACATTATCAATACTTTCACGTTACATTATTACTCATACATGCATTAGTTCTGATTCTCTTCAAAACCTAATTTGCATAACTACAATATTATATATTTATAAATACTTAATTTTGTACAATCCTTTTCCTACTTGACTAAGAATATCAAAGATGTCCCCAAATGCTTACTTGAAGGTTGATTTAGTCACACTAGCAGAACCCCAGGCTCAAATGTCAAATGGGATCATTTCTGTACAGTGCAGTAACCATATTGCAGTCTTTCTGCTGCTGAAGTTACAGTTGCATATTACTCATCAAGGCAAAATGTAAATGTTTAGTGATTATATGATATGGTTTTTGTTAATTCCCCAAATGGGATTTTTTTTACCTTTGTTTATTTGAGAACAACAACTGAATGCTGAAATGCAGTGGCTGATGCCAGCAATCTAAGGCTTCATTAGTACAGACGAAGCAATGCTCACTTTGCTACACAAATAATTAGAGAGATTAAATGAAAATAAACACTGAGAGGATGTGCAGACGCTCCAAAGTTAGGTAATTATTTTAATTACTCTAGTGACTTCCAGCAACCTTCATTATCAGCCACAGATCAAGCTTAAATTGTTTTATGTAAGAATATCATAAGCTATATGGAAAAGTACCATAGCTTACTTAGTGATTATGCTTCATAAAAATGACATTTTCTCCAAGCTCCCATTTAAAGGAGTTGTTTCCATTCCAGCCCCTGATAGACTCGTGACATATTTTTAAAGTATAAGTTTTTGCACTTAAAAATGTTTTGCCCTGGTTTTGTACTTCAAATGGACATCCTTAATGATAATTTTCGTATCTTTATATCTTTGCTCAGATTTGATCATAAGAGATTCGGGGCCACATATTGAGTGGCTTAATGTAAAACAATATGGCATATTCAGCCATCTGAAATAAATGTCACTTGGAATCATGTCATCCTTATTGCATGACAAGCTATACCTTGCATTTGGGGTAAATTTATTTCTTCTTTCTTCCACTCCCTAGACCAACTTGGGAAGACTCTAACATACACTCTAGGAATTATCTTCATTACAAGCAGAGGTACTATTTAGAAGCATTATCAGTCCTGTTTAGATTTCATTTTATATTCATTTGATAACGATGATCCATCAAGATCTCTTGTGTTAAGGTGTTCTTTTGAGGAAGGGTTATCTGTATGGAAATATCATTTATTGACTGCCTGTGTAATAATGGCTCTTCTTCAAACTACCCAACATACACCATTTAATCCTTGCAAGATTCCCATGGAGTATGTATTATTAACCCCATTTTCCAGATGAGGAAACAGGCCTTGGGAGGTTCACTGATTTTCTAAAGTTGCACAGTAGAAAGTATCCCAGAGGGGACTCAAACCCAGGTCTGCCTGACTCCAAGAACCATGAAGCTCCCCAACAGATGACTGAATGAAATAAACCTGGGTACAAATGCTAAGGGTAATAGAAAAAAATGAAGTGACAGTTTGTGATGTGCTAATTAAGTGTTGTGTTTTATGACACCCATGAATTCTGGGCATGAGCTAAAGTCTCAAACTGCAAATTCAATTGATTTTGAAAGTGCTTTGGGCTAGGCACAATGGCTTACATCTGTAATCCCAACACTTTGGGAGGCCAAGGCAGAAGGACTGCTTGAGCCCAGGAGTTCAAGACCATCTTGGGTAATAGGACACCCCAGTCTACAAAAACTAAAATGAAAAAATTAGCAGGGTGTAGCAGCTTATATCTGTAGTTCCTGCTACTCAAAAAGCTGAGGCAGGAGGATTGCTTGAGCCCAGGACATCGAGACTGAAGTGAGCTGTGTTCAAGTCACTGCACCCCAGCCTTGGCATTGAAGAGAGACCCTGTCTGTCTGTCTTTCACACACACACACACACACACACACACACACACACACACACACACACACAGTGTTTCATCTCTGAATAGCCCTGGTTCCTGGAGAGGATGTAATAGCAAATAGGTTTTATGGTATAGTTGGACCAACCAAAAGTTCCCCACTAACAAAGGTTAGTGATGTTTTTAGTACAATTCAGTAACAACATGAATTTTATTCCAGCAAACACAAGGCATTTTAACCAAATTTAAAATTTCCAACAGGATGAACCAGACTTCAGTAACTTAGGGGAGAGGGGTGCACTGCTTCCTAAGAAAAACCTTTTCTTAAAGGGAGGCCTTGACTTCCTTCCTCTTCCCCATCCTGGCATGATGCTGGTGCAGAATACATTTCCAAGGTTGTGTTATATTCAGAGGCACATTAGGCTATTCGAGAGAATGGGAAGAGGTCTAATGGCTTCGTTGTTTTCTATGTTTAGGATGCACTAATCTGCAGAGTTTAATGTATGAGTTGTGGATGGCACAGGGAAGTTGGGACAGAAGGCTAGCTCTAGAGAGTTGTTGGGGTGGCTGGGTGTTAGTCTGAAATTTCACTCTCACGTTTCAGAATCTGAAGAGGAAGTTAGGGAAATTCACAGATGAGCCAATGCCTTTTAACAGGTGGGGGGTTCAGGGGTAGGACTGGGAGAAGAGGAGCTGTCAGAAAAGCTGGAGAGCCATTCGCCCCAGAGCTCTCAGTTGCACCAGAACGCACAGTCGAAGAGAGATTTATTTGTGAACAAGCCCGAGAAAGGCAGACAACCCAGACAAGATGGGCTCAGAAATTATTTATCATAGGCTAGGGCAGAACAGTCTGGAGCTTTCCTTCTGCTTTGCAAGCACTTCCCTGGGACCTGCCTGGGAAGCACAGCCGTTCTTCCTGGTAAGTTACAGAAGGTCAGGCACTCAGCTAGTAGGCCAGCTAGACAGCAAAAAGTGTCTAAACTAAGTGCCAACTGTTTACTTGGGGTCTTCCAGACCCTATCATGGTTCTATTCGTCATGGTACACTCTGTTTGATTTCAATCGCACCATCTTTATATGTAGGAAGGCCAAACCGGCCCGGCTGTGTTGGGTGGGATTTCTGCAGGCCATGCAGTGAGGACGCCACTAGCTATAGACACACACAGGAGACCCACGTTCTATTTCCATATGCCACTTGCCACTGACCTCAGAGAAATCATTTTAAACCCTGAACCTCAGCTTCCTTATCCTGAAAATGAAGGCGATTCTACTTCTTAGGCCTTCTTGACAGGAGCCTTGGGAGAGCCAAACGGAGTAATTCCGGTGACAGCGAAGAACTGGGAGGGACCGTGACTCCAAATTACTGAAGAAAAATAAGTTAAACATGCTCGGCTGGAGTTTTAGAAATTCCACCCCCTCCACCCCCCCATGATCAAACTGCAGTCAGGCAGCAGCCCTCCGAATTGGTTCTTTCTTATGGACTGTCTCACATGCCAAACACCTATGTGCAGCACCCCTCCATCTCCGTGGGCTCCTATTGATGTCTGCCTTGCAGTGAAAGCGCTTTTTGTTGCCGCTGTTCGATACACCCCAGCACATCAACGCAGCAGCTGGGAGCAGGAGGAGGAATCCCTTCGCTTTCTCCCCTCCTTTCACTCCGAACCCTAGGCATCAGCAGCAACGCGCGTAGCCCGGCAAGTTTCCGCACGTGAATGGATTTTCCTGGCTCATCTCCAAAGACCTTGCGGTATTTCACAAAGCTGAAGAGAGGTGAACGAGCATCACCCCCTCCAGGAGGTCGTGCAGCCCCGCGGGGACGCTCCTCCCGCTCCTCCACCCGCGGTGCAGCGGCCGCCTCCCGAGCTTGCTCGCGGGGCCGTTAGCGCCAGACCCGGCGGAGAGCCAGGGGGTCCCTCCGCGCCTCCCTCTCGCAGCCCCTCTCCACCAGTAGCAGCGCTGCTGTCTTCCCACAGGAGGACTTGGGAGGACGCTGGATTCTGCAGCGCCCCCGCCCCCTCGCTTTTTCTTTCTTTCCTTGCTTTGGGATCTTGCTGCTGGATCCGGAGAGGTTCTGAGAAGACAAGAGCAAGGGACTGAGAGCAGGCTTCCGCTGCGGCGCGCGAACACAGCCGGGACACAACCCCCAGCGTCTCCACCCGCTCCTCGCCACCCCGGCGGGAATGTGAGGAAGGAAAGCCCCCAGCGCCGCCGCCCGCCCTCGAAGGCGTCCCAGAGAGCGTCCTAGGGGCCCGCGGCTGGAGCCCTTGTCCCCGCAGCACCGCGGGACTGGAGCGGCGAGGCGCACCGGGTGCCGCTTCTCGGCTTCCACTCTTCAGAAAGAGCGCGGTGGGGATCAGCGCCTTTCCCGCACTCGGCACAACTCCGGGACCGGCGGCGCGCGGCTGGACCGAGTCCCGCTTCCCGCCAGCTCACCCGGAGTCGCGGGCAGCCCCTGCCCGCCCGCCTGCACCCCTTGTCGCTCTAGCTTGCGCGAACCTGCCGCTCCTCCACGCCCAGGTAGTGAGCCCCGCGGCTCCAGGTCTCTGCAGCGCCCTCGGCCCCATGGACAGCGCACCCATCACCACTCCCTAAGTGCTGGCGCCGCCGCTGTCCAAGCTGCGCACTGGGGTCCCTCGGCTCGCCCCTCTCTGGGGTGTCCGAGAGGCCGGGGAGCGTGCACCATGAAGTCCGCGCTGTTCACCCGCTTCTTTATCCTCCTGCCCTGGATCCTAATTGTCATCATCATGCTCGACGTGGACACGCGCAGGCCAGTGCCCCCGCTCACCCCGCGCCCCTACTTCTCTCCCTACGCGGTGGGCCGCGGGGGTGCCCGACTCCCGCTCCGCAGGGGCGGCCCGGCTCACGGGACCCAAAAGCGCAACCAGTCTCGGCCGCAGCCACAGCCGGAGCCGCAGCTGCCTACCATCTATGCCATCACGCCCACCTACAGCCGCCCGGTGCAGAAAGCGGAGCTGACCCGCCTGGCCAACACGTTCCGCCAGGTGGCGCAGCTGCACTGGATCCTGGTGGAGGACGCGGCGGCGCGCAGCGAGCTGGTGAGCCGCTTCCTGGCGCGGGCCGGGCTGCCCAGCACTCACCTGCACGTGCCCACGCCGCGGCGCTACAAGCGGCCGGGGCTGCCGCGCGCCACTGAGCAGCGCAACGCGGGCCTCGCCTGGCTGCGCCAGAGGCACCAGCACCAGCGCGCGCAGCCCGGCGTGCTCTTCTTCGCTGACGACGACAACACCTATAGTCTGGAGCTCTTCCAGGAGGTAAAGGCCAGCCCGCCCCGCTGGGTGGGCGAGGGCGGGAGTGGGCCTCCGGGCCGGCCGGGCTGCAGCCACACGCCCCTTGCACTCCGGGTGCACTTTTGAGTTCTCAGTTCTCCGTGCGCGCATTCGGGGCACCGAGTGGAGCCGCTCCTTGCTGGCACTCCGCAGCCTCCGCTGGCCGTGGGGGTGGAGGGGCTGTGTGTGAGAGGATCACTGTGGCTCAAGGGGCGGGAGTCTGCTCTGGGGCTTTTCTGTGTGGAGATTGTGTCAAGAGAACAGCACAGGTGTGAGGCGCGGGAATGATTTCCAGGGGCCAGGCTCCTGACGACCTGAGGATGGAGCTTAGACCTGCAGGCGCTGGCTGCGATAGGAGATCAGGGAGGGACCTGCACCGTAGCGGGTGGCGGCGGAGGGGTGGGGGTGGTGGGGGCGGGTAGGCTAGGTGTTACTCGAGGCCTTTCAGTGCCTACAGGTGTGATTCTCAGTCTAGGACCATATAGGGAGAAAGGTGGAGATAGCCTAGAGAGAAATTTGACTATTGCGGCCCACTGGCACGGAAATGGTTGTTAGAAGAAACACTGACTTCTATGGAGGTCCTTCCTCTCTTTCCCACACCTCACAAAAGTCTTTTCTGACCCTCAAGATTACTTTTTTTATTTTTTATTTTTTTGCAAGAAAACCCTTTCTGGAAAATAAACTGTTCTGCCCTGTGGTTACGTCTTTTTTGCAGCCCAAGGTAAACATCTGGGCTGCCTGATCCCTTTTCACAACCTTTCTCTAAGGCCTCTTTTTGGCGAGTTAGCCGGGACACATTTGGCGGGGCCTTTTGCGTCGTTCTGGTGCAGCCAGGTCCTGAGTGCATCCGGGCTCCCTGCTGTTGAGATGGCCCATGAGTTCCCTGGGATGGCCACGCGCGCACACCCCTCCCCCCGCCGCCCCCGGCAGGCACAGGGTTAGAACAGGTGTTCTTCCTTGAGGCTGGTATCTTGCGGTGTGTGTGTGTGTAGCCTGCAAATGAGACTGAGTGGCATGGGTTTTCTCAGTTTTCTTCTCTCTACGCAATTACAGCCAAAGAAAATCTTCTTGGTTGATTTGACGCCCTGTGAGACTGTTGCCTTCCTCCACCTGAAATTTCTTGACGTCCTGCTTCAGAGACTCCCCCTCAATTCCCCTTCTCCCAAGTAAACTGGACATGGGGAAAATACTATGTGTGAGTTGGACACTGAACTGCTAAAATAATCTGTGTGTCTGGTCATCAGATAACCTAACTGCTTCCCACACTTTCATCCTCATCTCTGGGTTGCTTTCTTAACCCCAGGGCAGAGCTATTCTGTACTCTTCCAGTTTAATTTTTCTGTGTGGCTTTAAAAAATTTTTCTTAAAGGTAATTGCCGCCTTCATTTCTATTCATCCTCTCTTTCATGAATAAAAGGCACAGTAATTGTCCTTCATCTTTTCTTTTCCATCCTTTCACTGTAGAGGGCTTTCTTTCCACGTTTCTCCAAATGAATAAATAAGCTTGGCATTGTATAGTATGGTCCTTACTCAACCCAAGATTAGAGATACCATCTGACGTTTTTAACTGGGCTTTTAATCCTGCTTCAGTGCTCCCCCCTCCAAAAGAAAAAAGTGGCTTGCATCTGAAGCAAAGACTGTACATTTCAATGCACCACAATTTTTAAACCGCAAGGTCTTTTTATTTTCTTCTACAACTTCGAAGTTGCCTCGTCTGTGAAAATATGTGGTCTTGTTGAAGTAAAATAGTGCACATTACTGTTAATGAACACTGTAGGAGGCTAGATTGTGAAGGAGGAATGATTTAGTTTATTCCGAGCTTCTAGCCTCTTGGTGTGAGGTGTTAGAAGAATTGGCACACGCAGGCAGTGAAATGATTCAGGACACAGCCTTCCTTTGATGCTTCCCAAACTGAAAGGAGGGTTTGTTGGTGGGGGATATTAAGCATCAGGAGAAAATTCCAGTAGGTTTTTCATTAGTCCATATGGGGGAAAATATAAAATGAGGAGAGGGTAAGGAGAAAAAAATAGTGTTGTCAGAGAGGACATTATAAAGGAAAAACGCAAAACTTTCAAGACACTAAACTTTTGTACAATTGGAAGTAATGCAATAAAATAAAATAAGAGCATATGCAACATTTTTTAATGGTGAGGTGCCACATATACAAAAAATACAACAGGTTTATTGTTTCTGTTGTCATTTTAAGCATAATAGGCATGACATACTTAGAATTTAAGTTTTCTGTCTCCTGGAGGTCACTCCCAGACAGTAATTTTATGACTAGTATTTTTCTCTACCACTCCCCCACCAGCATTGTTTTTGGACAGATTAGGCCTCTGTTTGACATATATGTATGCTGATACATTCAGTTTTCTTTATTATAACATTTTCCGTGCATGGCAAACATTATTGAATTCCATCATTAGGCTAGTGGAATTTATGAATTCTTAGTCTTGTGCATTTTCCAGAATTTGGAAATCCGTAGGTTTATTTGTGAGACAGCCTACCATACACCCGTTCTCAGATTAATGATTCCATGTAAATTATAGTTTGTTCTCTGGAGAAAAGGTAGGACCAGATAAAACATTGAAAATCTACAGCTCCTTGGGGGAAAGCAAAGATGCTGATTAGGAATGCTATAGGGCTGAGGCATATATCTCAGCCCTTTATATTGTGCATGCACACCAATTAGTTTTTAAGTAATTCACAGTACTTAAGGAAAGAATACCCCAAGTCAGGTTTCATCTTTTATTCATGGTGCTTCTAATTTCCATGGTTGATGTTAAAGTGGATAAGATAAAAGGAGGAAAATGAACCAGGTACAAATTAGCTCCGTAAGTATTGGCTGCAAATGAAGGAAAGCAAAGGATGAAAGGTCTCCAAATTAAATTAAAGACGCAACAGGCAATCTGTGTTCAATTATTCCTCCCTGGTAACTGGAATGGTGCTTTGTCATCTCATACAGCTAACTAATTTTCAGCCTTTCCTTTCAACTGATCTGCACTGCCAGGAAAGAAATATTTGCATTGAATACTCTTATGTTAACAGCCAAATCCATTTGCAAATGAAGTTTAGTGTGAATCTTAGCTACAGAAATGGGCCTGTTCATTGGAGAAGGAGGTGGTGGGGTTTTTCAGGTTTCAAAAATCTCAACAGCTACTCCTCTTCTTCCTGTGGCATTGATGGGGTTTTGCACTGTGGATCACAGGTAATCCTGCCTCCCTGTGCATCCTATCCATCTACCTCTCTGGAAAAGCTTATTTGCAAAGGATTTAAGCTGCTTTAATAAAAGCCACAACTACAGATAAATGTGACTTTATTTTTAGTCATGTTTTCAATAACACTATTGATCAGATTTCTGTTTTTCACCAGAAAACCTTCAAAGCTTTCTTAAATTTAAAACAGATGCTTTTCAGGTGAAGTTGGTTTCACCTCTGGAAATCAATTGAATTGAAATACTAAAAAAAAAAAATAGCACTTTCCAAGCAAGAAAAAAAAAACTTTAGAAATTTTGAATTTAATGAAATAAGACTGGAAGACAGGCTGGCTCTCAGACACTTAAGGGGTTATCAAAGGAGTCAGTGACTGAGATTGCATCTAGAAGATGTTTCTGGAAAGCAATGAACTAAAGAAGCCCCTTGCTTGAATCTTTTGTTGGGTGCTATTCAGCTATTTGTGTACTAGGCAGATGGAGTTTTGAGGTTTAATTCTGTCTTGCTTTTTTTCAGAAGTATTTGTGTGCTTTCCCTCTTTACCTGCTGCTTATTGGAGTCATAATCTGAAGGATATACGAGTTTACAATGTTTGGCCCTTTCCCCCCTAAATAGTACTTCTATATATGTTTCCTGAAAGGAAACATGAGATTTACCTTTTACCCTTGGTACATTTACTTTATTTAGGGTAATTCTTTTTAAAGTGAAGGAACCTAGAAGATTTTCTTGGGTGGAACATTAAAAGACCATTTTACCTGAAATGTGCCCCTTGTATTTTATTTCTTTCCCTCTGAAAGCTATTAAGAGTCATGCCATAGGTCTGATAAAATGTGAGAATTTTATAGAAATGTATATATGAAACTACAGCCAATTTTCTTAGGCTATAAATGTTAGGTTTTCTTTACTCTCCCTGGGTGTACAGTATTTGAATTATGGTTCGTTTTTGATAAGAGTTTTCTTTGGAGACCAGTAGTTTTCATGTGGATGTTGATATTTTAATGGACCAGAAATAACAATTTGGGCCTAAAGATGTTCTCCCTTCTGCCTCTTCCTATTGTCTTTTTCCATCATTCTTCCTCTCTCAACCTGCTTTTCACTGATGATTCTGTCTCGTGAATAGACATGAAAACATGTTCGGATTATTGCTTGGTGCAATGAATGTTGTATCTTTTAAACATTTAGGCTGTTGCTGCTTCTTGGAAACCATTGTGGGTGGCTCCCTTTTTTCTGTCTACTCTGCTTGCCTCTAAATTACAAGCTGGTAAATTTTCTCTTGTGTGAACAGTAATGGAATAGTAATTGCTTTTAAGGCATGCTGCAAAAGCAAAATAGAAAAACCAAAGTCAATGGTCTTATTTATTAACTATTTCAGGTGGTATTCAAGTAGTGGTAGGTTTTTTGTTGTCGTCATTGTTTTTTGCACAGAATTCAATATTGTACAGATATGTCTATTTAAATGTTTTGGACTCTGGAATATTCAGCCGGTGTAAGTTAACACATATATATTTGATTCACAGTGCTTGTGAAGCATGAAATTTAAGTTTTGCATGGAGCTCAAATTCTCCCACCAAAATACAAATAAAATTGTTATACCAGTACATAGATAGATGCATAGGTAGGTTTAGAATACATCTCCAAAGCACAGAAATAAAACTAAGATAATTTGTTGTTCATGCCTGGTAATTTTTGCATACAATTTTAAATAAATGTTAATATCCTATATCATAGATACAAGCAAAATATAGTTGACATAAATTGAGCATTTACTATAGGCAAAGAAGTACCCTTAGGGTTTTACATGTATTATTTAATCCTCCTAACACCCTGAGGTAGGTAATAGTACTGTCTCTGTTTGTTTGCTGTTTTAATACTAATGCTAATATTTAGTTATGGACGCAGTCCCTTGGTGAGTACAGAGGACTTAAACAAATGCAACCTGACGGTAATATAGTTGTTTACCTCTGATCTATATAATCAGTATCCCCATTTTTAACAGAAGCACTAGGAAGTAACTTGAAAATGTTGTGTAGCTGTTATGTGGCAGAGATAGGATTTTGAACCCAGGTGCCCTGGTTCTAGCGCCTGCATTGTTGACTGTCCTGAAACTCATGTCATTTAACACATACAGTCACATGAAAATATGTCATCATTATAATAAGTAAAGCACCTGATTAGCAGGAGCCTTGTGATATTATTACTGTCTTCTGCCATTCTTGAATTCAGGTCTTTCTTCTTGGTTATGTCAACTCTTAGCTTTCTCCTTTGACCTTTTGTTACTTGTTTCCTTTTTGTTAATGTATTACATTGAAAAATAAAAATTATTTTTTTTTGCAAGAAAATGTAATTTATTAGCTTTCTTTGTTCTATGGGTTGGTCTTCCTGGATATTTCTTTATTTTATTTTATTTTATTTTATTATTATTATACTTTAAGTTTTAGGGTACATGTGCACAATGTGCAGGTTAATTACATATGTATACATGTGCCATGCTGGTGTGCTGCACCCATTAACTCGTCATTTAGCATTAGGTATATCTCCTAATGCTCTCCCTCCCCCCAACCCCCACCCCACAACAGTCCCCAGACTGTGATGTTCCCCTTCCTGTGTCCACGTGTTCTCATCGTTCAATTCCCATCTATGAGTGAGAACATGTGGTGTTTGGTTTTTTGTCCTTGCAATAGTTTACTGAGAATGATGATTTCCAATTTCATCCATGTCCCTACAAAGGACATGAACGCATCATTTTTTATGGCTGCATAGTATTCCATGGTGTATATGTGCCACATTTTCTTAATCCAGTCTATCATTGTTGGACATTTGGGTTGGTTCCAAGTCTTTGCTATTGTGAATAGTGCCGCAATAAACATACATGTGCATGTGTCTTTATAGCAGCATGATTTATAGTCCTTGGGGTATATACCCAGTAATGGGATGGCTGGATCAAATGATATTTCTAGTTCTAGATCCCTGAGGAATCGCCACACTGACTTCCACAATGATTGAACTAGTTTACAGTCCCACCAACAGTGTAAAAGTGTTCCTATTTCTCCACATCCTCTCCAGCACCTGTTGTTTCCTGACTTTTTAATGATTGCCATTCTAACTGGTGTGAGATGGTATCTCATTGTGGTTTTGATTTGCATTTCTCTGATGGCCAGTGATGATGAGCGTTTTTTCATGTGTCTTTTGGCTGCATAAATGACTTCTTTTGAGAAGTGTCTATTCATGTCCTTCACCCACTTGTTGATGGGGTTGTTTGTTTTTTCTTGTAAATTTGTTTGAGTTCATTGTAGATTCTGGATATTAGCCCTTTGTCAGATGAGTAGGTTGCGAAAATTTTCTCCCATTTTGTAGGTTGCCTGTTCACTCTGATGGTAGTTTCTTTTGCTGTGCAGAAGCTCTTTAGTTTAATTAGATCCCATTTGTCAATTTTGGCTTTTGTTGCCAATGCTTTTGGTGTTTTAGACATGAAGTCCTTGCCCACGCCTATGTCCTGAATGGTAATGCCTAGGTTTTCTTCTAGGGTTTTTATGGTTTTAGGTCTAACGTTTAAGTTTCCATCTTGAATTAATTTTTGTGTAAGGTGTAAGGAAGGGATCCAGTTTCAGCTTTCTACATATGGCTAGCCAGTTTTCCCAGCACCATTTATTAAATAGGGAATCCTTTCCCCATTGCTTGTTTTTCTCAGGTTTGTCAAAGATCAGATAGTTGTAGATATGCGGCGTTATTTCTGAGGGCTCTGTTCTGTTCCATTGATCTATATCTCTGTTTTGGTACGAGTACCGTGCTGTTTGGTTACTGTAGCCTTGTAGTATAGTTTGAAGTCAGGTAGCATGATGCCTCCAGCTTTGTTCTTTTGGCTTAGGATTGACTTGACGATGCGGGCTCTTTTTTGGTTCCATATGAACTTTAAAGTAGTTTTTTCCAATTCTGTGAAGAAAGTCATTGGTAGCTTGATGGGGATGGCATTGAATCTATAAATTACCTTGGGCAGTATGGCCATTTTCACGATATTGATTCTTCCTACCCATGAGCATGGAATGTTCTTCCATTTGTTTGTATCCTCTTTTATTTCATTGAGCAGTGGTTTGTAGTTCTCCTTAAAGAGGTCCTTCACGTCTCTTGTAAGTTGGATTCCTAAGTATTTTATTCTCTTTGAAGCAGTTGTGCATGGGAGTTCACTCATGATTTGGCTCTCTGTTTGTCTGTTATTGGTGTATAAGAATGCTTGTGATTTTTGTACATTGATTTTCTATCCTGAGACTTTGCTGAAGTTGCTTATCAGCTTAAGGAGATTTTGGGCTGAGACAGTGGGGTTCTCTAGATACACAATCATGTCATCTGCAAAAAGGGACAATTTGACTTCCTCTTTTCCTAATTGAATACCCTTTATTTCCTTCTCCTGCCTAATTGCCCTGGCCAGAACTTCCAACACTATGTTGAATAGGAGTGGTGAGAGAGGGCATCCCTGTCTTGTGCCCGTTTTCAAAGGGAATGCTTCCAGTTTTTGCCCATTCAGTATGATATTGGCTGTGGGCTTGTCATAGATAGCTCTTATTATTTTGAGATACGCCCCATCAATACCTAATTTATTGAGAGTTTTTAGCATGAAGGGTTGTTGAATTTTCTCAAAGGCCTTTTCTGCATCTATTGAGATAATCATGTGGTTTTTGTCTTTGGTTCTGTTTATATTCTGGATTACATTTATTGATTTCCATATATTGAACCAGCCTTGCATCCCAGGGATGAAGCCCACTTGATCATGGTGGATAAGGTTTTGATGTGCTGCTGGATTCGGTTTGCTAATATTTTATTGAGGAGTTTTGCATCAATGTTCATCAAGGATATTGGTCTAAAATTCTCTTTTTTGGCTGTGTCTCTGCCCGGCTTTGGTATCAGGATGATGCTGGCCTCATAAAATGAGTTAGGGAGGATTCCCTCTTTTTCTATTGATTGGAATAGTTTCAGAAGGAATGGTACCAGTTCCTCCTTGTACCTCTGGTAGAATTCGGCTGTGAATCCATCTGGTCCCGGACTCTTTTTGGTTGGTAAGCTATTGATTATTGCCACAATTTCAGCTCCTGTTATTGGTCTATTCAGAGATTCAACTTCTTCCTGGTTTAGTCTTGGGAGAGTGTATGTGTCCAGGAATTTATCCATTTCTTCTAGATTTTCTAGTTTATTTGCGTAGAGGTGTTTGTGGTATTCTCTGATGGTAGTTTCTATTTTCTGTGGGATCGGTGGTGATATCCCCTTTATCATTTTTTATTGTGTCTATTTGATTTTTCTCTCTTTTCTTCTTTATTAGTCTTGCTAGTGGTCTATCAATTTTGTTCATCCTTTCAAAAAACCAGCTCCTGGATTCATTAATTTTTTGAAGGGTTTTTTGTGTCTCTATTTCCTTCAGTTCTGCTCTGATTTTAGTTATTTCTTGCCTTCTGCTAGCTTTTGAATGTGTTTGCTCTTGCTTTTCTAGTTCTTTTAATTGTGATGTTAGGGTGTCAATTTTGAATCTTTCCTGCTTTCTCTTGTGGGCATTTAGTGCTATAAATTTCCCTCTACACACTGCTTTGAATGTGTCCCAGAGATTCTGGTATGTTGTGTCTTCATTCTCGTTGGTTTCAAAGAACATCTTTATTTCTGCCTTCATTTCGTTATGTACGCAGTAGTCATTCAGGAGCAGGTTGTTCAGTTTCCATGCAGTTGTGCAGTTTTGAGTGAGTTTCTTAATCCTCAGTTCTAGTTTGATTGCACTGTGGTCTGAGAGACAGTTTGTTATAATTTCTGTTCTTTTACATTTGCTGAGGATAGCTTTACTTCCAACTATGTGGTCAATTTTGGAATAGGTGTGGTGTGGTGCTGAAAAAATGTATATTCTGTTGATTTGGGGTGGAGAGTTCTGTAGATGTCTATTAGGTCCTCTTGGTGCAGAGCTGAGTTCAATTCCTGGGTATCCTTGTTAACTTTCTGTCTCGTTGATCTGTCTAATGTTGACAGTGGGGTGTTAAAGTCTCCCATTATTATTGTGTGGGAGTCTAAGTCTCTTTGTAGGTCACTCAGGACTTGCTTTATGAATCTGGGTGCTCCTGTATTGGGTGCATATATATTTAGGATAGTTAGCTCTTCTTGTTGAATTGATCCCTTTACCGTTATGTAACGGCCTTCTTTGTCTCTTTTGATCTTTGTTGGTTTAAAGTCTGTTTTATCAGAGACTAGGATTGCAACCCCTGCCTTTTTTTGTTTTCCATTTGCTTGGTAGATCTTCCTCCATCCTTTTATTTTGAGCCTATGTGTGTCTCTGCACGTGAGATGGGTTTCCTGAATACAGCACACTGATGGGTCTTGACTCTTTATCCAATTTGCCAGTCTGTGTCTTTTAATTGGAGCATTTAGTCCATTTACATTTAAAGTTAATATTGTTATGTGTGAATTTGATCCTGTCATTATGATGTTAGCTGGTTATTTTGCTTGTTATTTGATGCAGTTTCTTCCTAGCCTCGATGGTCTTTACAATTTGGCATGATTTTGCAGTGGCTGGTACCGGTTGTGCCTTTCCATGTTTAGTGCTTCCTTCAGGAGCTCTTTTAGGGCAGGCCTGGTGGTGGCAGAATCTCTCAGCATTTGCTTCTCTGTAAAGTATTTTATTTCTCCTTCACTTATGAAGCTTAGTTTGGCTGGATATGAGATTCTGGGTTGAAAATTCTTTTCTTTAAGATTGTTGAATATCGGCCCCCACTCTCTTCTGGCTTGTAGAGTTTCTGCCGTGAGATCGGCTGTTAGTCTGATGGGCTTCCCTTTGTGGGTAACCCGACCTTTCTCTCTGGCTGCCCTTAATATTTTTTCCTTCATTTCAACTTTTGTGAATCTGACAATTATGTGTCTTAGAGTTGCTCTTCTTGAGGAGTATCTTTGTGGTGTTCTCTGTATTTCCTGAATCTGAATGTTGGCCTGCCTTACTAGATTGGGGAAATTCTCCTGGATAATATCCTGCAGAGTGTTTTCGAGCTTGGTTCCATTCTCCCCATCACTTTCAGGTACACCAATCAAATGTAGATTTGGTCTTTTCACATAGTCCCATATTTCTTGGAGGCTTTGTTCATTTCTTTTTATTCTTTTTTCTCTAAACTTCCCTTCTTGTTTCATTTCATTCATTTCATCTTCCTTCACTGATACCCTTTCTTCCAGTTGATCGCATCGGCTCCTGAGGCTTCTGCATTCTTCACGTAGTTCTCGAGCCTTGCCTTTCAGCTCCATCAGCTCCTTTAAGCACTTCTCTGTATTGGTTATTCTAGTTATACATTCGTCTAAATTTTTTTCAAAGTTTTAACTTCTTTGCCTTTGGCTTGAAATTCCTCCTGTAGCTCGGAGTAGTTTGATTGTCTGAAGCCTTCTTCTCTCAACTCGTCAAAGTCATTCTCCGTCCAGCTTTGTTCCGTTGGTGGTGAGGAACTGCGTTCCTTTGGAGGAGGAGAGGCACTCTGCTTTTTAGAGTTTCCAGTTTTTCTGCTCTGTTTTTTCCCCATCTTTGTGGTTTTATCTACTTTTGGTCTTTGATGATGGTGATGTACAGATGGGTTTTTGGTGTAGATGTCCTTTCTGTTGGTTAGTTTTCCTTGTAACAGACAGGACCCTCAGCTGCAGGTCTGTTGGAGTTTGCTAGAGATCCACTCCAGACCCTGTTTGCCTGGGTATCAGCAGCGGTGGCTGCAGAACAGCGGATTTTCGTGAACCGTGAATGCTGCTTTCTGATCGTTCCTCTGGAAGTTTTGTCTCAGAGGAGTACCTGGCCGTGTGAGGTGTCAGTCTGCCCCTACTAGGGGGTGCCTCCCAGTTAGGCTGCTCAGGGGTCAGGGGTCAGGGACCCACTTGAGGAGGCAGTCTGCCTGTTCTCAGATCTCCAGCTGCGTGCTGGGAGAACCACTGCTCTTTTCAAAGCTGTCAGAAAGGGACATTTAAGTCTGCAGAGGTTACTGCCATCTTTTTGTTTGTCTGTGCCCTGCCCTCAGAGGTGGAGCCTACAGAGGCGGGCAGGCCTCCTTGAGCAGTGGTGGCCTCCACCCAGTTGGAGCTTCCCGGCTGCTTTGTTTACCTAAGCAAGCCTGGGCAATGGTGGGCGTCCCTCCCCCTGCCTCGCTGCTGCCTTGCCGTTTGATCTCAGACTGCTGTGCTAGCAATCAGCGAGACTCCGTGGGCATAGGACCCTCCGAGCCATGTGTGGGATATAATCTCCTGGTGCGCCGTTTTTTAAGCCCGTCGGAAAAGCGCAGTATTAGGGTAGGAGTGACCCGATTTTCCAGGTGCCGTCTGTCACCCCTTTCTTTGACTAGGAAAGGGAACTCCCTGACCCCTTGTGCTTCCTGAGTGAGGCAATGCCTCGCCCTGCTTCCGCTTGTGCACGGTGTGCTGCATCCACTGTCCTGCGCCCACTGTCTGGCACTCCCTAGTGAGATGAACCCGGTACCTCAGATGGAAATGCAGAAATCACCTGTCTTCTGCGTCGCTCACACTGGGAGCTGTAGACCGGAGCTGTTCCTATTCGGCCATCGTGGCTGCCAGCTCAAAATTATATGTTAATATATTTGTTGTGTAGACTATAATGTTTTGATATAGGGATACATTGTGGAATTACTAAAGCTAATTAATATATTCATTACCTTACAATTTTATCATTTTTTGTGTGTGTGGTGAAAACATTTAAAATCGCCTCGGCAGTTTGCAGGTGTACAATACATTGTTAATAACTATAGTCACCAATTTGTGGTGCAGTTGATCTTCTAAATGTATTCTTTCTAACTGAAATTTTGTATCCTTTGACCAAACATTTCCCCAATTCCTACCCCTACCTTTTTTCCCCTGATAATATTTGGTCTTGTGAAAATTTTATCTCATCTCTCACTATCTCTGATTTATAGACCATTTGATATTTATTTTTACAAGCTAGATAAAAACTGCCAAGTTAGTATATAAACTGTAGTCTTTTATTTTTTAAACTATGTATTCTTGTGAATAAGAATTGATAAGTTGTATAGATATTAAAATTAAGTTTTTCCTCATTTGCTATGTGTACATCAACAACTGTGTCTCCTAGGCATGTATCATGTCAGGGCAGGCAGAACTGAACGGCAGAATAATTTTCAGGGTAGAATGGGAGAAAATACAGAATTATGTGAAGCAGGCTCAGAGGTTTATTATTGAAACAGAGGAGAGGAGCTGGGGGCCTGAGCCAATTTGCGCTGAAGCTAATGTGGCTGAGGTGGCTCCTTCTGGGAACAGAGATGTACTTGGAGGAGCCTTGGTTCTCCTCACCAATGTACCCCTTATGTTGGCTGCTGCAGGCAGCACTACCAGGTTCATTTGACTGCTCACTTGTTGGTAGAAGGTTTGTTAATTTTCTTGTCCGATTTCTTCTGAGATTAGGAATTTCCTTGGATTAAAAACAAAATAAATCATTGGTTGAGTCTTTTTGCAGGTTAAAAAAAAACAAGAAAACTTGGAGGTGGATTTGCTGAGGAGGACAGCCATGTTCTCTACCAGAAGTCAGATTGGGTCTTTTTCCTAAAACAACTAAAAATGCAGTAGTTTGTTTACTTTTTAAAATCTGTCTCCTTCACCTGTGGAAAGAGAACTTTAAACACTATTTATGTTACATGCTGAATCTAAGACTGTTGTTCCTTCAGCTTGAACTGCAGATATTCCTAAAATGTACCTGCATCTCTAGTGAAAGCTGAGTGTGCTAAATGCTGACCATTCTCCATTAACTGAGATTTCAGTTATCTAAGAGAATTGCATCTTAGCAGTACTACTGTATTACTCTGTAAGATTCCTTCTACCTACCTGAGCTCAAACTTCATCCTATTCAGAAGATGTTTTAATATAACAAGTCAGTAGGCCTTCTCTACCACTTAACAAATATTAATTGAGCACCTACTGTGTACAAGGCACTGTGCTTAATTAAGTCAGGGAGTATTTCAGCTCCCTGAAACAGAGAGCATCTCAGCCCTTACAGATTGATTCTCTGGACTAAATATGCATGGTACCTTCAGTGCCTGTTGAGAGAAATGAATGTGTCTGGGAGTGTAAAGCAGAGGTCCCTAATGGAGTTGTTGATTGTAGGAGTAATTATGGAGGAAGTGACATTTGAGCTGAGAAGTAAAGAACAACAGGGCCTAGTGGGTGATGGGACAGGGATGAAGGAGCCCTCCAGAGAGAGAAAGCCATATTTGTGAACCTGAATACTCAGAGACCTGAAGGATGTTCTTGATGGCAAGAGGCTGGGTGGTGAGAAGATGAGGTGGAGAAATAGGCAGCCACTTTTCCATCTTCTGCATGTCAAAGTGCTGTTCTCATCTTTGAGAGAAGCTGTCCTGTAAAGAACTCTTCAGGTTCTGTGTATTTGGAAGTGGCATCTAAATCATGCCCATTGGAATCTTCTTCCTGGATACTATCATGTCTTTATGTAAACTTGTGAATTTAAAAGTATACATAGCAGTGTTGGAGCATGCTTTCTTTTTTATTTTTTTGCATCTGGTTTTCAGAATGCCCATTAGGCAAATTTTTGACCTTTAACTTTTTCAATAGGCCTTGGATAAGGTGGGTGGTAAATTGATAGGAAAACTATAGATAAGTATTTGTCCAGCTAGTTGTACCAAAGAAGTGGTAATATAGACTTTTGTGGATCCTTTAGAGCACCTGATACCACATTAAATAATATGATACCTGAATATGTATTTCAGTTGTTTCTCCCACTAGAATACCAGGGTAGGAATTTTCTTTTGTTTACTGTTGTATCTGTAGTGTCCAGAGCAGTGCCTAGCATGCAGTGAATGCTCATTAAATATTTTTTGAATGAATGAATTATAAGACACTTGGAAGCTGAAGGAATTTATTATAAACAGAGTTTAATCCCTGAAAAGAGTCCTGCACAGAGATTGTCAATCAAATCATAGTTTTGAAGTCTGTGTTGTATGTCAAAGATTGTATTGAGCCCTTTAAATAGAAACTGGAAGATAAATGTGGTCCCTACTCTGATTCTAAGGGCTTTTATACTAAAAGGAAAGAGAATGTCATGAGTATTTATGTATATAGCAAGGCATTACCATCAACAGCCATTAAAAGGGGAGGTTTGTCAAGGTGGTCGTGAGTCAGTTGAGTATTTGGCCTCTTCACACGTGTGAGAGGCTGGAGGCTGGTGGGGAGCTCACATAGGCGTAACAGCCCATGTTCAAATCCAGCTTCACTGCTTAGTGTTTGCATTACATTGGCAAGGGTTGACTGCCTCGAGTGATTGTTTTAAGTGCTCTAGGCAAGTAATAAATATTAGTTCTTTTTGCCTTGTTCTTTCCACTATGGGTGACTGCCCTAATTGAGGGTATACCAGATAACTGCACTGTCTTGGTTTGTTAAGTGCCTCTAAATGCTCTTCTCCTGACATCTGGACTATGTTTCTAGAGGCCTGGGGGGAGGAGGAGGTAAAGGCACTTGACTTTCCCAAATTAGTCTGTACCCAAGTGGAACTGCATAAATTGGGTACCTTAATTACACCATTGGGTATTACTAGGGTGATTAGAGGGACAAGAGTTAAATAGGGCTTGCTACAAAGAGTCCTGGGAGGAAGTGAGATGTGAGAGAACTAAAAGCATCTAAAGGACATTTTAGATGGAGAGGAGGTGAAGGGTGTTCTCCTGTGGGTTCTGACTTCTGATGCTAACTCCTAACGGTGAAAGCTAGGAAGTTGACTTACATGTAGCTCAGAGCAGGATGCTAACCTGGCTCACTGCAACTTCCACCTCCTGGATTCAAGCGATTCCCCTGCTTCAGCCTCCTGAGTAGCTGGGATTACAGGTGCAAGCCATCATGCCTGGCTAATTTTTGTATTTTTAGTAAAGGTGGGGTTTCAACATGTTGGCCAGGTTGGTCTCAAACTCCTGACCTCAGGTGATGCACCCACCTCGGTCTCCCAAAGTGCTGGGATTACAGGTGTGAGCCACCATGCCTGGCCCTAGGTGTGGTTTTTAATTACTATGTAATCCCAGGGCCCAGTGTGGACCTAGGACATAGTTACTACATGATACAGTGATTATCGTTGGCACAAATGAATGAATCAAAGAGATAGTATGTTACAAAGGAGAGGGCACGAAATAGATTTTTTTTTTTAAGCACATGATTAGAAGCAGTAGTTTAAGGTCATTTCCTGGGGTGGGAAGGTTAGGAGTATTCTTCTGTCCAGCACCTGTTGGAGGAGATGGAAAGGATCCCAGATGCCAGCCTTCTCTGTGTCCATCCTTCTCCCAGCCTTGCCTGGGGACACTGAGCCCCTTGCTGGGCTTCAAGTGCCTGATGCTTTTTTGGGAAGCCCCATAAGCTTGTTTCTCTTTTTGGAAACATTGCTTAAGTTTTCATTAATAAAAACATTCTAAAGCTTATTTAGTCCAGAATGAGGAAAATGTAGGAGAGAGAGAGGGTGTGGGTGTGTGTGTGTGGGGGGGTGTCTGTGTGTGGTTTTACCTACCTATGTGGTTGCCTCCTCCTTACCTGTGAATGCAGTGGCTGCTTTCCTTGTTCCTTCTCCACAGACCCTGTACCCTCCATTTCAGTTTCTGGCAAGAATTGTGGCCAGACCCAGGGATCTGATGCAGTGGTCCCCAACATTTTCTGGTCACATAATTTCTAAAAGAATTTTGTAACATTAACCCTCTGGGGTATTTTTTAATTGACATGTACATTTTTTTTTATTATTTTATTATTATTATACTTTAAGTTTTAGGGTACATGTGCACAATATGCAGGTAAGTTACATATATATACATGTGTCATGCTGGTGTGCTGCACCCATTAACTCGTCTTTTAGCATTAGGTATATCTCCTAATGCTATACCTCCCCCCAACCCCCACCCCACAACAGTCCCCAGAGTGTGATGTTTCCCTTCCTGTGTCCATGTGTTCTCATTGTTCAATTCCCATCTATGAGTGAGAACATGCGGTGTTTGGTTTTTGGTCCTTGCAATAGTTTACTGAGAAGGATGATTTCCAATTTCATCCATGTCCCTACAAAGGACATGAACTCATCCTTTTTATGGCTGCATAGTATTCCATGGTGTATATATGCCACATTTTCTTAATCCAGTCTATCATTGTTGGACATTTGGGTTGGTTCCAAGTCTTTGCTATTGTGAATAGTGCCGCAATAAACATACATGTACATGTGTCTTTATAGCAGCATGATTTATAGTCCTTTGGGTATATACCCAGTAATGGGATGGCTGGATCAAATGGTATTTCTAGTTCTAGATCCCTGAGGAATCGCCACACTGACTTCCACAATGGTTGAACTAGTTTACAGTCCCACCAACAGTGTAAAAGTGTTCCTGTTTCTCCACATCCTCTCCAGCACCTGTTGTTTCCTGACTTTTTAACAATTGCCATTCTAACTGGTGTGAGATGGTATCTCATTGCAGTTTTGATTTGCATTTCTCTGATGGCCAGTGATGATGAGCATTTTTTCATGTGTCTTTTGGCTGCATAAATATCTTCTTTTGAGAAGTGTCTATTCATGTCCTTTGCCCACTTGTTGATGGGGTTGTTTGTTTTTTTCTTGTAAATTTGAGTTCATTGTAGATTCTGGATATTAGCCCTTTGTCAGATGAGTAGGTTGCGAAAATTTTCTCCCATTTTGTAGGTTGCCTGTTCACTCTGATGGTAGTTTCTTTTGCTGTGCAGAAGCTCTTTAGTTTAATTAGATCCCATTTGTCAATTTTGGCTTTTGTTGCCAATGCTTTTGGTGTTTTAGACATGAAGTCCTTGCCCATGCCTATGTCCTGAATGGTAATGCCTAGGTTTTCTTCTAGGGTTTTTATGGTTTTAGGTCTAACGTTTAAGTTTCCATCTTGAATTAATTTTTGTATAAGGTGTAAGGAAGGGATCCAGTTTCAGCTTTCTACATATGGCTAGCCAGTTTTCCCAGCACCATTTATTAAATAGGAAATCCTTTCCCCATTGCTTGTTTTCCTCAGGTTTGTCAAAGATCAGATAGTTGTAGATATGCAGCGTTATTTCTGAGGGCTCTGTTCTGTTCCATTGATCTATATCTCTGTTTTGGTACCAGTACCATGCTGTTTTGGTTACTGTAGCCTTGTAGTATAGTTTGAAGTCATGTAGCGTGATGCCTCCAGCTTTGTTCTTTTGGCTTAGGATTGACTTGACGACGTGGGCTCTTTTATGGTTCTATGTGAACTTTAAAGTAGTTTTTTCCAATTCTGTGAAGAAAGTCATTGGTAGCTTGATGGGGATGGCATTGAATCTATAAATTACCTTGGGCAGTATGGCCATTTTCACGATATTGATTCTTCCTACCCATGAGCATGGAATGTTCTTCCATTTGTTTGTATCCTCTTTTATTTCATTGAGCAGTGGTTTGGAGTTCTCCTTGAAGAGGTCCTTCACATCCCTTGTAAGTTGGATTCCTAAGTATTTTATTCTCTTTGAAGCAATTGTGCATGGGAGTTCACTCATGATTTGGCTCTCTGTTTGTCTGTTATTGGTGTATAAGAATGCTTGTGATTTTTGTACTTTGATTTTCTATCCTGAGACTTTGCTGAAGTTGCTTATCAGCTTAAGGAGATTTTGGGCTGAGACAATGGGGTTTTCTAGATATACAATCATGTCGTCTGCAAACAGGGACAATTTGACTTCCTCTTTTCCTAATTGAATATCCTTTATGTCCTTCTTCTGCCTAATTGCCCTGGCCAGAACTTCCAACACTATGTTGAATAGGAGTGGTGAGAGAGGGCATCCCTGTCTTGTACCTGTTTTCAAAGGGAATGCTTCCAGTTTTTGCCCATTCAGTATGATATTGGCTGT